>NC_026008.2:46433803-46666303 GCF_000442705.2 Elaeis guineensis
ATTCACATGAGAAAAAGTTTCTCGTGAAACTTTTCCACGCACAAAGAGTCCACGTCCTTCTCTTCTCATGCGATAAGTGGATAGGGATGAGTTGATTTTAATTTGAATTCAAATTTGATTTGAATTCAAATGTGTAACCACTTGTCTTTATCCTTTCACGTGGATAAGACACGTTTTGAACTGTTTTAAAAGAGATAGGGAGGTGGGGCGTGTGTAGAAAAATTTTGAAAAAGAAAGTCGGGTGTGAGGAAGCCTTGTGCATGAGGTGAAGGTCCAAAACCTTTTTTAGGAAAAAGAAAGAAAAGAAAGAAAATTGGGCGCAGGGTTTTCGGTGTGTATCCTAGGGTTTCTACCTGGGGTTTGGGAAGTGAGATTTGTGTGCCACGAGTGTTGTGAGTCCACCAAATTTTAGGGAGAGATCCATCAGCCTCTCAACCAATCGTGCAGATGATCCAGAGTGTCTGAGGAGTCGGCACACATCGATCGAAGGAGTTCGATCAACATCAGCCATCAAAAGAATGAAATCACGAACTAGCATCGTGAGGAGCCGATCAGATGGGAGCTTCGTGTGGATGATCCACAGAGGCCAGAGACTAGTATGGCTATGATGTAATGATCAGAGCCCCCTGACGGTGATTAGATTACGGTGATCGACTATCCGCAAAAGGTAATGTGTTCTGAACGCAGTATAGTAAAAGTTTACTGTTTCAAATTTGAATTTCAAATTTAAATGCATGCTGTTGTATCATATTTAGATCCTATTGTAGGGTTAATTAGTATTAATTAATGAGATTAATTAATAATTCCGTTGTAAAATAATAATTTTGAAAAAATTTTAAAATTACCATTTTGCCCCTGCACTGAATTTTTGCTTCAAGATGTATGAGGTACAACAGTCATTTTTGTAATTTTCTATCACAATGTCTAATCTTTATGTTTAACTTCAAATTATTTGTCAGGTAAATGGGGGGTTATGGGTACTTTCATTGGCATGATCCCCCTTCAAAAACTAGGGACAAGGATATTATCAACAGGCTATTATAATGGAACAAAAAGCTTGAGGGCTAAATACTAAGCTACAAAAGAAGAGCCACCTAGTTGGTTTGGTGTATGCTAGTATGCTGGATTGCTATACTTTTTTATGTAATCGATTCTCCATTTTAAATGTACTAATTGTTCTCGATTGAATGTCCCAATTTTATTCCAGAAATCTTGTACATTGTTTTAGGGATATTTTAAGTAGATTGTTGTATTTTGTTATCCTTTGTAAAAGGAAAAAAGTTTTTTCTAAGTTGATAGCAGTGATGGTTGTTATAAGTGCTACATTATTAATGATACAGCATACTTACAAGTTGAACATGTAATATATTATCTCAAATACAGTTCAAAGGATTCAAGAATCATGTTCTGAATTAAGAACTAGTTGCATAGTTAAGGATTTCCTACTATTCCCGACATGTATATTCATTTTCTGAAGTTAGAATATCATAAAGTAATGGTTTGAATTATTTTAAGAACCTATAAGTATCCCCCTTGAACTTCTCTGAGACTCGCAATCTTATCCCCTATTATATTAAAAAGTTTTGATAAACACCCCTAACATTTTATTGTTGTTACACTTACATCCCCTATGCTATCAAAGTGTTGAATATACACCCACTGTTTTTAGAAAAAAGTGAACAGAGGCACATTATCTTATGCAGTCTCAGAATACCTATAAGAACTTTTTTAATCACATGCATCAAAATATCATAATTTTTAATAAAATTTTATAGAAAATATATAAAATTTGATTGACAAATCACAATGTATCACATGCATTTAAAATGTACCAAATTGTTTTATAATGTTTGATAACATAAGACAATGTATCAACGCATAGACAGAACAACCTAAATACACCCAAGTGGATTCAAAAATACATACAAAATACATTGAAGTCCCTGATATATCCAAAATGGCCTTGGTACAACCAAAATGGCCCTGATACATCTAAAATGGCCCCAATACATGTCATGGTTGAGATGAATGGAGTGCTCTATCTAAGACAAATGACCTACTGCTAGCTGAAAGAAAGCTGGCTATGAGAAAGAATGAGCAGGTTGAGATATAGTAGCTCCTAACTGGGAGGACAGAGGCTGGGAGGGAGCTGGCTGGGAGGAAGTAGCTCCTAGCTAGGAGGACAAAAGCTGGGATAGAGCTGGCTGGGAGGATGTGCCTGCTGAAGTTGCTGTCTTCTTCCTTCTCTCACTATCTTTAGTCGATAAAAAAAGTACAAAAAGATAAGTAAATATTCATTAATTTCAATATTGAATATAAACATACCTGTGATCTCTCTCTTTTCCTACTAATTTGGCTCCCAGTTTGACCAGACGTAAGTGGTATCTTATTTCTTCTTCGCCTTGTCCTTCCTAGGGCCTTAATTTGTAAGTCCTAGAGTTATGGCCCCACTATTGGCAATTTTTGTACCTTAAGGATGTACCTCTCCTTTTGTATCTACTAGAATCTTTTGGCTCATTTTTTTTTTTCTTCTTATTTTCTTGGGTCTACTTGGAAGAGCCCTTAGAGGAGGGGGGATACAATGGGGTATTTTATCCTTGGCCAAGATTTCATGCTTGGTACCGGCTCAATGATATATTCATAGGCCAATGCCCATATTACTTTAGTGTACCATACACTAACAAAATATTCTGCTTCCTTCTTAACATACATAATAGCTGCTGCAGCATGGCAGCATGGGATTCCAGTTAAATCTCATACCCTACATCCACATATACTGTCCTCTAAAGCAACAACAAATTTATTATTGTGATGCTCAACTTCAAATCTGTGGCCTCTTCCCCATATGTAGTGGTAGTCCAAGGCCTCCAACTTTACTTTCTCCAATTTTTTTTGAATCTTAGGACATAGGGATCCCATAATTTTTTGCAAGCATTCTCTTTTGGATTGAAACCGTTGCATCAATAGCCTCCGAATAGTCTCCAACAAGATAATGATAGGCTTGTCTCGAGCATCAATGATATTGAATGACTCGCATATGTTATTCAAGAGCATACTAAACTTACTTCTAGTACTGAAAGCATGTCACAACCATATCTCTAGTGAATGTTGTCGGAGCCACTACCATGCTGTCTCATCGTATTGTCACAGCTTCTTCATGGTAGTCTCAAAGTGTGGAAGTGTGTTTGCCCTGGCATACTTCCAAAGGGCATCTCTATAGTTCTTGCCCTTAAACCCAGCGATTTTAAAATTGGCGTGCAAGTGTTGCACACAAAATCTATGATCAGCAGTAGGAATAACACTCTGAAAGGTCTCCATAAGACCCTATAAAAGAATTAAAAAAAAATAAATTATGTACAAAATCAAGTGTATTTGGAGAATTGAACAAGTTTTTTAACAAAACAAACAAACCTTCTGTCTGACAGACATAAAGGTCCATCCATGCTCTTCTAATGGACCAATATCCTATAGTAAGCAAGGTTAAAACCAACTCCAGCTATCTTTCATCTCGACCTCTACAATGGCCCATGCAATAGAAAAAATATTTATATTTCCATCCTTCCCCACTACAGCTAAGATCTGTCATCCAAAAAAGCCCTTCAAGTGGCGATCGTCCAAACTAATGATAGGTCTGTAGTCTTTAATGAAGCCCTACTTGCATGCTGCAAGACCACAAGATAACCTTCTAAAAATGGACTGGCTACTCTCATCATGCCTACTAACATCCAATAACATCGTGCTCCCAAAATTAGTTTGTCCGATAATCTGACAGTATTCCCATAAGTAGGCATATTGCTCCCTGTGGCTGCCCTGAATAATCTTCAATGCTCTGTTTTTGGCCCTATAGCACTATACTCTCGAAATAAAAATCTTCACATCCCTCATAACTTACTCTCGAAAGCCCTTGACACTCTATTTTATGTCACTTCTAATCTCATCAAAATACTTCTCTGCTAGAAAGGTAGATGTGACATTATGATTCTCAAATTACCGTCCATAGTTATGTATAGATTGGAATATCTTTATTTGATAGGTAAATTCCCTCTGTACAGGAGAAGCATGAATCCTTCACCCACATACGAGCTTGCATATAACAATTATCCAACTGGCCTCATTCTTCTTGACACATAATCAAAATCCTCCTATATGCTATAAAGCTGCAACACCTTCCTAAACTGTGTAGCATTCCTAAAAGTCATTCCAACTAAAAGTTTAATATTTCTCTTAACATCTGTGGATTCATTGAATTTAGGATATTCAAAACTCGAATACCAGCATCTGAATCACCGTCATTGCTCAAGCTGCAGAGATAGGAGTTGCTACTACTATCTAATTCCCTATCAGTAGGCTGCTCCTCTCCAAAAATTAGCTCTCCCATGAGATGGAGAATGATATACCCAAGATCTCAACTCCTCCTCAAGTATATCTCTATCTACATAATCATAAAAAAGGTCATTGTCATCATCCTCTGAATCACTTAGCTGACTAAGTGATTCATCACTACTACTTTCACTGGCAATTGTAGGCTTTAAAGAGGTAGCTTCAACCCCTTTCAATTTCTCATCAAGTTTAAACCTAAAGCCACCTATCCTTTTCATTGCCAATCTCTTTACTCAGATTCTTCGTGTTGATGTAGTTATATCTTTTTTAGTGGGCATCTCCTCCTCTGTGATTGGGATACACACCAACAGGCTCTATTTGCCTATTTCAGATGGGGCTCAATATATACCTCAACCATGTCAGCACCTCGCATTCAACCCAACATCTTCAATATGTCGGCATCACACTTTAATTTTCTCAAGCTATTTTGTAATGTCTGTCCTAGTATTAGGTAATAAAAATAGATATAATTTGGGTACCCTAACTGGCTCATCATGTCCTCTATCTCTGTGATACTAAATCTGCTTTTATCATAATTAACAAACTATCGACTCCTAGCTTGACTATAATGGTAGGTTGGATGGTATTTGAAAGATCCACCATAGTGGATTTGTATGGTAAATAAGTCAAAGTCCATCCTTGCACAATGAACAAGAGACACAGAACACTAAAAAGTGACTTAACTGAAATATCTGGTGGATGTTACTTAATAGAGTTTAGACTATGAATTTTTGCATACTGCTAAGAGTCAAAACAGGTGCTTGCCTAAGGAATTGATACAATAGAGTTTTGGCTTAAGTTGAGAATCTTTAGTTACTGTAAGCACAGTAAGCCATAGAAGAATAAGTCAGAGTCTATGAGAGGTATGCCACAGCAGAATCTGACCTTTTCCTTGATAATTGGGTTAATCTGATATAACAGTTGTTGCTCCTTGAATTGATTTTGATGATTACAAAGCATTTGAGGGGGTTACTAATAATTTTGGTTTGAAAAAAAATTTATTATATTTCAAAGGTAAAATCATAATTTTATCAAGTTCTGATTCGAAAGCCTCAAGAGCAAGAACATAAGATTTGTAATCTATTGGAGGCAATTTTAATATTTTTGAATATATATTTTGAAAGAAAATCATGTTTATATATTCGAGTCGACTCTATAAGTCGACTCATGGCAAAAGGGGCTAAACAATATGCTGAATTCTTTGACTGGCACACTCTGTGAGTCGACCCCTGAGCATGAGTCGACCCTATGAGTCGACCTCTGCTGCTGTGTAGGCCAAAATTACAGAACAGTCATTTTCTGTTCTGTGCCATAGAAGTCGATCCCATGAGTCGACTCATGAGCATGAGTCGACCCTGTGAGTCGACCCCTGTGATGGAAAAATTCCGCAAGGCTAGTTTTCAACTCATTTTGGCTGTATTTAATACCCATTTAATGTGCTCCAACGGCTCTATTTCAGCCCAGATTACTCTCTACCATTATTTGAAGTTATAAAAGATACTTAAAGGAGAAAATCAACAAGGTTTTGAAAAGGTTCTTCAAGCATTCATTTCAACCCTAAGCAAGAGCCCTCTTAAAAGTTCAAGAAGCTTTTATTTCAAATTCACCAACCCCTCAATAGCTCATTCAAGTCTTCAACCACCTTGAGAGAAATTAGAAGAGCTTCATTCTTATTGTGTAAAGTGTATCTAAAGCTTTATTTGCTCATTAAAGGAGCTACATCTGTATTTCTGTGTGATTAACTGCTATACTCTATTTTGAGTTGATATTTTATTTTGAAAGGGTTTCAAAATGTGGAAAGGTTGATCCGAACCTTGAATCGAATTATATTGGGTTGGCTTGTATCCAAAAAATAAGTGTTCTAGCTTAGAATAGCTAAAGTCGGAGGTTTCGACGTTGTATTCATGTTGAATACGGTTTAGTGGATTTGAATTTCCAAGTAGGAGCTTGGAGAGTGGATGTAGGTGTAAGGTTGACACCGAACTACTATAAATCTTTTTGTTTGTATTGTGCTTACTTGTTCTCCTTTTAAATTTCTTTATCTTCTTGCATTCTTGCATCCAACTTTTACACCTTGCATAAATTTTTACTCTCCACATTTATCATGCTCATTGTTAAATAATCCTTACAGTTGTAAGTTAATTTTTAAATTTTTAAAAAATCTAATTCACCCCCCCTCTTGGGTTGCATAGCTGGACAACAAGTGATATCAGAGTACGGTACTCTAGTCCTACTTTGATTTAACCATCAAAGGCTAAAGATCTATGGCAACTCAAGTTGGTGCTTCACGAGCCGAGGGACAGTCCACCAACCGACCTCCACTTTTCAATGGATCAAACTATACCTATTGAAAAGCTCGGATAAAAATCTTTATTCAAGCACTTGACTATGATATGTGGAGTATCATAGTAAATGGACCACACACACCCACTAGAATAATTGATGGTGTGGAATCAACCAAATTCGAAAAAGAATGGGATGAGGTTGATAAGAAAATGGCTCAACTAAATGCTAAAGCCATGAATGTTTTGTATTGTGCTCTAGATGCTAATAAATTCAATCATATTTCAACATGTATGTCCACTAAGGAAATATGGGATAGATTAGAAGTAACTCATGAAGGAACTAATCAAGTGAAGAAATCAAAAATTAACATGCTTGTGCATAAATATGAACTTTTTAAAATGGAGCATGATGAATCAATAACTGAAATATTTACTCATTTTACTAATATTATTAATGGTCTAAAAAATCTTGGTAAGTCTTATTCTAACAGTGATCTCGTGAGAAAGATTCTTAGGTCTTTACTAAGGACTTGGGAAGCCAAAGTACCACAATCCAAGAAGCCAAAGATCTGAATATCCTACCCTTGGAAGAGCTTCTAGGATCGCTGATGACACATGAGCTAAGAATAAAATAACACCAAGAAGAAGATGTCAAAAAGAAGAGGATAATCATCCTCAAATCCACTGTTCAATCTGATGAAGAATCCGATGATACAGAAAATGAAGAGTAGGATGAAGAAATGACTCTCATTACTAGAAGGTTTAAAAAATTTTTGAAGAAAAGAAGACAAAGAATGAGGAAGAGGCTACCTACAAAAGGAGAATATAACAAAGAGAAAGATAAGGAGCAACCCCTTATTTGTTATGAATGCAAGAAATCGAGACACTTTAAGTCTGAATGCCCACAACTAAAGAAGGATCCCAAGAAGTACAAGAAGAAGGCTATGATGGCTACATGGAGCAGAAATGATGAGTTAAGCTCCGAAGAAGAAGACTCAAATGAACAAGCCAATTTGTACCTTAAGGCACATAAAAATGAGGTAAATACTGAAACCCCTGTTGACTTTACCTTTGAAGAATTTCATGAAGCATTTTATGATCTAATTGATAAACTAAAGAAGCTAGGGATAAAGAATAAAGAATTAAAATCAAAGAATCAATTTTTACTAAAAAAAATAAAAATATTTCAAAAAAAAAATCAATCCTGTCTCAAAAAAATTTGAACTTAAAAATTGAGATTGCCAAGTTAAAATCAATGGTTGAGAAGTTCACTTTAAGTTCAAATAAGTTTCACATGATACTTGACAATCAAAAGGCCATTATGATAAAGCCGGTCTTGGATATAACCCTTTAAAGAAATAAAAATTTTTAAAAAATATCTTTATAAACTCATCGTACAATAAATTTTAAAATATAACTTACTTTAAATGTGGTAAAGTAGGACACAAATCTTATTCATATTTTTTCAACAAATCTAAAAATTTCAATGTAAAGAAAATATGGATTCCAAAAGGAACCATTATGACTAATCTAAAAGGACCCAAGAAAACTTGGGTACTTAAAGTCAAAATTTGATTCTTGTGTATAGGTGTGTCTTGCATCCCAAGGAGCAAACCGAAAATGGTATCTTGATAGCGGATGCTCAAGATACATGACTGGTGATGAATCTCAATTCATCACACTTGATGCTAAAAATGGAGGGATGGTCATCTTTGGAGACAATGACAAAAGAAAGATCATCGGTATAGGTAACATTGGTATCACTCTTTCCAAGTATATTGAAAATATTTTATTAGTAGATGATTTAAAACATAATTTATTAAGCATCAGTCAATTTTATGATAAAGGATACAAAATTATTTTTGAATCTTCAGTTTGCATAGTAACTAGTCCTATTAATAAAGGCATTAAATTTGTTGGGCATAGACATGATAATGTTTATATGGTAGATTTGAATGATCTTTTCAAAATAAACATGCAATGCCTAGTAGCCTTGAATGCGAAGATTAATGAGACTAGTTGGCTTTGGCGTCGTAGGCTTGCACATATTAGCATGCATTCACTCTCAAAACTAATTAAAAAAGAATTGGTTATTGGCTTATCCAAATTGAATTTTGAAAAGGATAGAATTTGTGATGCATACCAAATGGGTAAACAAACACGAGTCTCATTCAAATCTAAAAATATTATTTCAACTTCTAGGCCAATAGAACTATTGCACATGGATTTATTTGGACCCACTAGAACTACTAGTCTAGGTGGAAAATGATATGATTTTGTTATTATTGATGATTTCTCTCGTTTTACATGGGTCTTCTTCTTAGCATATAAGGATGAAACTTTTCATATTTTCTCAAAATTTTATTGAAAAGTCACAAATGAAAAAGGTTTTTCAATTCAAAATATTCGAAGTGATCATGGAACCGAATTTGAAAATCAAGATTTTGAAAAGTTTTATGATGAAAAAGGTATTGACCATAACTTTTCAGCACTTAGGACACCCCAACAAAATGGGATAGTAGAAAGAAAAAATAGAACTCTTGAAGAAATAGCCCGTACCATGCTATGTAAAAGCAACCTTCCAAGATATTTTTTGGTGGAAGCAATTAACACGGTATGTTACATATTAAACCGTGCTTTAATTAGACCAATTTTAAAGAAAACCCCTTATGAGCTTTGGAAAGAAAGAAAACCAAACATTGCATATTTTCATATTTTTGGTTGTCGATGTTTTATTTTGAATAATGGTAAAGAAAGACTAAAAAAATTTGATGCTAAATCTGATGAAGCGATTTTTCTTGATTACTCCTCTTCTAGTAAAGCTTTTAGAGTTTTCAACAAAAGAACTTTAATAGTAGAGGAGTCAATACATATTGTTTTTTATGAAACTAACGATCTTCCTTCAAGGAAGAATGAAGGTATTGATGATGCAGATCCTCTTATAGAAGGGATGAAAGAGATCACTCTAAAAGACTCAACCATTCAAGATGATGAAGAACATGAAAACAAACAGGATGAGGAAGGTGAAGAACAACAAGAACAACCTTTAGGTACAAATGATCTACCCAAAGAATAGAGGTATGATCACAATCACCCCAAGGAACTAATCATTGGTGATCCTACACATGGTGTAAGAACTCGCTCTTCACTTAGAGATGCATTCAATCATTTTGCTTTGGTCTCTCATCTTGAACCTAAAATCATAGATGAAGCTGAAAAAGATTATAATTGGATAAATGCAATGCAAGAAGAACTTAATCAATTTGAAAGAAATAATGTATGGACTTTAGTTTCAAACCTAAAAATTATTCAATAATTGGCACAAAATAGGTATACAGGAATAAATTAGATGAACATGAAAATATGATAAGAAATAAAGTGAGATTAATTGTAAAAGATTATAATCAAGAAGAAGAAATTAATTTTGATGAGACCTTTGCACCTGTTGCTAGATTAGAAGTAATTAGACTTCTACTTGCATATGCTTGCATTATGAATTTTAAGTTATTTTAAATGGATGTCAAAAGTGCTTTTCTAAATGGATATATTGCTGAAGAAGTTTATGTAGAATAATCTTCAGGTTTGAAAAATCATGCTTTTTCTAATCATATTTTTAAATTAAACAAAGCATTATATGGTTTGAAACAAGCACCTAGGGCTTGGTATGAAAGGCTCAGCAAATTTCTGCTTAATAATGATTTTTCAAGAGAAAATATAGACACAACCCTTTTCATTAAAAGAAATCAAAATGATATATTAGTTATACAAATATATGTTGATGATATTATTTTTGGGTCTACTAATGAAACTCTTTGTAAAGATTTTGCTAAGCTCATGCAGGAAGAGTTCGAGATGAGCATGATGGGAGAACTTACATTCTTTCTCGGACTCCAAATCAAACAAACAAAGAAAGAAATCTCTATCACCCAAAGCAAGTACACAAGAGAACTACGCAAAAAATTTAGAATGGAAAACTTCAAAGCAATTGGTACACCCATGAGCCCATCATATAAGCTTGACAAGGATGAAGGAGGTAAAAATATAGATTTAAAATTTTATAGAGACATGATTGGTTTTCTATTATATTTAACTGCTAGTAGACCAGATATTATATTTAGTGTTTGTCTTTGTGCTCGCTTTCAATCAAATCTGAAAGAATCTTACTTGAATACAGTTAAAAGAATCCTTAGATATTTAAATGGTACATAAACTCTAGGACTATAGTATTCTAAGGACTCATCAATTGACTTGATAAGATATTCAGATGTCGATTTTGCTGGATGTAGATTAGATAGAAAAAGTACGAGTGGAACTTGTCAATTTTTTGGAGTTAACTTAATCTCTTGGTTTAGCAAGAAGCAAAACTCAATAGCACTGTCTACGGTCGAGGCCGAATACATTGCCGTCAAAAATTATTGTGCTCAAATCTTATGGATTAAGCAATAACTTGAAGACTTTGGCATCAAACTCAATGAAACTCCCATAAGATGTGATAACACCAGTGCTATAAATCTAACCAAAAATCCAATTCAGCATTCTAGATCAAAACATATTGAAATTAAGCATCATTTCATAAGAGAACATGTCCAAAATAAAGATATAATTCTTGATTATGTTTGTACTGAAAAATAATTGACAGTCATCTTTACCAAGGCCTTAAGTAAAGATAGATTTTGTGAAATTAGGAGAGAATTAAGAATCCTTGATCCATTAGCTTAAGTATCTCTCTGATTCTAAATTCTTAATGCCAAAAATTTATTGAACCAAATCTATTGAGCTCAATTCTCATTTTTCTTAAGAGCTCAAAAGCTCAAAACTATCATTCACATGATCAATATTTGGGTAAACATCCTTCTCTCAGAGTTTCAAATTTTTTTGAAATTGTCCCATCATTCTTTTGAATTTTTCTGTGCCATGAGTCGACCCCCAGGGTCGATCCTAGGGTAATCTAGTAATTTTATCAAAATCCTTTGGGCGCTCTCTTTTTATTGTAAATTTTTTCTTGAGTCGATTCAGCCCTTCGTCTTCTTCCTCCCACCAAACCAAAAGCTCTCCATCTCTTCTCCCTCAAACCAAAGATTTCTCTCAAATATCTCCTCCCACCGATTTTTACTCCTCAAATCACCCATTAAGGAACCAATTTCCTCTCCTCTCCCGTCCTCATTTGGGATGGTTCGAGCTTGCCCTAGAATCATCCCCTCTTCTCCAAACCGATGATTTAACTCCTCAAATCCTTGTCTTTTTCCTTCTAAAATCCTTTCCTCTCTGCCTCACATTTAGTCTCCTAAGCTCCTTTCAAGTCTCTCTTGACCAAATGGCTCCCAAAATAAAGCTTCCACAGAGGAGAAAATCTGTTCGTGGGTTGGAAGAGAGTGTGTGCAGAAAGAGATTAGCAGCCGAGCCCTCTCCTGCTCCAATCTCTGCTCCAGGTCCTGTTTCAACTTCCACTCAGTCCCCAATCAGCCCAAGCAAGGTACCTCTCTCTGATCGAAAAGTGGAATCCGAGAAAAATATTGATTTCAAGTTTTTTGAAAAAGAAGGGTTCACTATTGAATCGAAGATTAAGAATCAAGGAGGAGAATTTTACTACTCTTTAAAAAAAAATACTTATGTCAATCTAGTCAGGAAATTTTACTTAAATTTGAGCTATAGCAATGGAACAGTGAAATCTACAGTAAAAGGTATTGATGTTATTCTTGATCCAGTACATTTGGGACAGATACTGCATTTGTCGTATGAAGGCTATACCAATATGGAGCTCCCAATTAAAGAAGAAGGAATTAATGTTATCTTAGGGAGAACTTATACTGGAAGTCTAAATAAATTGGAAGCAAAAATTCTTTCTGTTGAGATGAGGCTGTTACATCACTTGGTAACCAAACTGTTTGTCCCTAGGAGTGGTAGACACGACCTTCTATCTGGTAGGAACATTTGCATTATGTACCATGTGATCACCCAAACCCCTTGAACCTTCCAGCATTGATGTTTGAGGCCATGAAAGAGACCCTGAACAGGTCCAAGGCTCACTTGCCTTTTGGTATGGCACTCACCTTAGGCTTTAGGAGGTTCAGAGTCAGTTTTGAGGGGAAGGCAGTTGCTAGACTATCTCATTCCGACACCATCAACTGCCACACACTGCATCGTATGAATTTTTTTAAGACTGATGGCGGTTGGACAAAGGGTGTTGAGGAGAGAGTAGAGGATAGAGTAGAGGAGGAGGGACCGTCTTCACCTCTTCATGATCACAGAGCATCCCCAGATATTTAATTCATATCTAATCATGAGGCTGGTCCTTCAGAGTCTGTGAGGAGGCATGCTTCAGTTCCACAGTTAGAGAGCAGGGCACATCCTTCAGAGTTCAGACTAGCAGATGATCAGATTGAGATGATGTCCCAGCGTGTTGCCTCCATTCTATCTCAGTAGTTTGCCACTTCAGTCTTTGTACAGAGATCGACATCCCAGGATGACTCAGACCAGACTCTGATCCCTCACATTTCTACTATTTTTCAGATGCTCACTACTCAGTCGGTAAGTATTGAGCAGCTTGAGGGATATATTTTGAGATTGACAGACAGAGTATTAGATTTGCAGGGGCAAGTATTAGTTTTAACCCATCCCCAACTGCATGAGGATATCACAGAGGTCTCAGACCTAACTGCAGAAGCGGCTAGACTTCGAGGAGTCTTAGAGAGTGGTTTTAACTTCTTGAGGAGAGAGATCAGGGGCTCCAGTGAGAATACTTCTACTCAGTTCAGTGCCCTAATGCAGTCTATATCGAGAGCCTTGGATCTTTTGGACACCATCAGACTTTCTCTTATAGCACAGTCCGTAGCTTCTCAGGCTCCAGGATCCTCTCACCCCTCTACTCGTGCTGGTACCTCTATCCGTGGTCGAGGCAGACGCGGTCAAGGTCGTGCTTGTGGACTTGATCCTACATCTCCTCACTCTATCTCTGATTCTTCAGATTCTGATTCCTCTAGCCATGACATCTATTAGATCTAGATTAGTTTGTCTCATATGTCTAGGATCTATCTTATGGGCCTTGTATTTGTTGGCTAATTAACTCTTGGATAGTTTCTATCCATGACTTTTGAGTTGACTCATGTGTATTGGGACACCTTTTGTATTCAGTCACTTTTGAATATATATATATGTGCTTTGACTTTCAATGAATGTCTATGAATGTGATTAAATTAAATTATTTTAATTATGAGATATGAAAAATAACTCATATTAGTGCTGAGAAATACTATAAATTGTAATATCTTCTAGATGAGCAAGTTGATATATCCTTTATGTTTGCTATGTTGAGGAGGAGTAGAGAAATAAGTAATCAAAGAAGGGGGCTAAAGAAGTAAAATATGGTATCAAAAAGGGAGAGTAAAGAAAATATGTTATTTTTATCATCTTTCTTTTCTTTTCTCTATCCTTAAAATCTCTTAAGATCTTAATTGATGCTATCAAAAAGGGGAGTAAAGAAAATTTATCCTTTCAAGATCCCTTAAAAGGAAGAGTAGAGAATCTTAATTGATGCTGTCAAAAAGGGAGAGTAGAGAATCAAAATCGAATTTGAGCAATAAGCAATAAAAAAATTAGTAATAAGCAAAATTATTAAGTAAATGTGTCAAAAAATCAAAATCGTCAGTTTTTTCTTTTTTTTTAATTTTCAAAGCAAATGAACTTATAAGCAAATTTCAAATTGATCTTCAAACTGCTTATGACGTATTTCGTTCAAATATTTGGTTATGATATTGAAGTGATGCATCTTCATAAATTTGAAATTCATGTTCAATCTTTATATATGCTTTTGCTCAAATATTTTGTCATCATCAAAAAGGAGAGATTGTTGCTCCTTGAATTGATTTTGATGATTACAAAGCATTTGAGGGGGTTACTAATGATTTTGGCTTGAAAAAAAATTTATTGTATTTCAGGGGCAAAATCATAATTTTATCAAGTTCTGATTCGAAAGCCTTAAGAGCAAGAACACAAGATTTGTAATCTATTGAAGGCAATTTTAATATTTTTGAATATGTATTTTGAAAGAAAATTATGTTTATATATTTGAGTCGACCCCATGAGTCGACTCATGGTAAAAGGAGCTGAACGGCATGCTGAATTTTTTGGCTGGCACACTTTGTGAGTCGATCCCATGAGTCGATCCCTGAGCATGAGTCGATCTCTGCTGCTGTATAGACCAAAATTACAGAACAGTCATTTTTTGTTCTGTGCCATAGAAGTCGACCCCATGAGTTGACTCATGAGCATGAGTCGACCCTATGAGTCGACCCCTGTGATAGAAAAATTTCGTAATGGCTAGTTTTCAGCTCGTTTTGGCTGCATTTAATGCCCATTTAATGTGCTCCAACAGCTCTATTTCAGCCCAGATTACTCTCCACCATTATTTGAAGTTATAAAAGGCACTTAAAGGAGGGAATCAACAAGGTTTTGAAAAGGTTCTTCAAGCATTCATTTCAACCCTAAACAAGAACCCTCTTAAAAATTCAAGATACTTTTATTTCAAGTTCACCAACCCCTCAAGAGCTCATTCAAGTCTTCAACCACCTTGAGAAAAATCAGAAGAGCTTCATTTTTATTGTGTAAAGTATATTTAAAGCTTTATTTGCTCATTAAAGGAGCTACATCTGTATTTCTGTGTGATTAACTGCTATACTTTATTTGGAGTTGATATTTTATTTTGGAAGGGTTTCAAAATGTAGAAAGATTGATCCGAACCTTGAATCGGATTGTATTGAATTGGCTTATACTCGAAAAATAAGTGTTCTAGCTTGGAATAGCTAGAGTCAGAGGTTTCGACATTGTATTCAGGTTGAATATGATTTAGTGGATTTGAATTCTCAAGTAAGAGCTTGGGAAGTGGACGTAGGTGTAAGGTTGACATCGAACCACTATAAATCTTTTTGTTTGTGTTGTGCTTACTTGCTCTCCTTTTAAATTTTCTTATCTTCTTGCATTCTTGCATCCAACTTCTATACCTTGCATAAATTTTCACTCTCCACATTTATTCTGCTCATTGTTAAATAATTCTCACAGTTGTAAGTTAATTTTTAAATTTTTAAAAAATTCAATTCACCCCCCCTCTTGGGATGCATAGCTGGGCAACAACAGTCATGTGGACATGTACAAAAGATAGAAGACACTAAAAAATACTAAAAAATACTGGGTTAATCAGAGTCCATCCCTGTATAATGAACAAGAAACATAGGATACTAAAAACACTACTTGGCTAAACTAAAATATTTCTGAAAAGAGAATGACATTTGACTATGGGAGGCTTCCTGTGGATCCCATCTGTCATGCTCACGCTTATCAAAAATAGGATCACAAAATATGTTAGGATAGAGGGACCATAAAAAGCAGAGAAAAAAAATCCTAAAAGTATCGATTTACGATCATAAAATCCTAAAACTATCGGTCGGCCACTAAAGAGACATACATCGATAGAATAATCATCATAATCATGATTTTATATAAAAAATAAATTATTAAAAGATATATTATCGATAAAAGAAGATGTAGGGCTCACCCACGGATGGAAATAAGATATTCAAGAGGCTTTCATGCTCATGCATGAGGGAGAAGACACTACTTGACCGAAATGGAGAGTGGGATGGAGGTCGTCATTAGAATATCATCGGAGAACATTCGTCGAAAGCAAGGGATGCAAAATGATGGATGTTGAAATAGGGAGGGTCGACATCGTAATAGATTTTGAAGGGAGGGATGGGCATTTCTGCATTTCCGAAGGACAACATAATGGCATTATCACTTAAATAGATGGAAGGGGCACATTGATACACTTCGATAATTTGGAGGGTCTAATTGAGATGTTTTAAATTTGAAAGGATGTAAGTGAACTTGAAGAAAACTTAAGGGGAATCCGTGTAAATTTTTCTTTTTTTCTTCATTCCCAAGGGTGCATCTCATTTTTTTTTCATTCTCGACTCGTACCAAGAGACAACCGGGGGGCGCAAGTGAGGGCTTTGTCAGGACCAGGAAGGGAAGGGGCGTGCTGGGCAGCTGGGGCGATGGGGGGGCCGACGCATTGGGTGTGAGCACCGGGGCTGGGGGAGGGCGTAAGGGGTTGGGGGGTAGTTTTGTGCTCACGTGGAGCGACAGGGGGTGCGGATGCAGGCTTCGCCGAGGCCGAGGGGATGGAGGGGGGCGTTGAGTGGCAGGGGCCGTGGGTGCGGGCACAAGGGCTTAGGGGAGGTACGACATTGGAGAGTCGTAGGGGGTGTAGGGGGCTGCGACAGGGAGAAACGAGCATGGGACTCGGGAGGAACGGTGCAGAGAAGTGGCGGTCGGGTGAAGGTGCCGCGGGTGGCATATCAGAGGGGGGTGGGTGCGAGTCGACCACCGACAGACGAAGGCAGAGGATCGTCGGGGGGGTGAGAAGAAGGGAAGGTAGAAACGAAAAGAAAAAAAAAGAAAAATATACATATATATAATTAATAATAAAATACTATTATGTGATTAATAATAAATGTTATTATTTGATTAATAATAAAATATTATTATTTGATTAATAATAAAATATTATTATTTGATTAATAATAAAATATTATTATTTGATTAGTAATTAAATATTATTATTTTATTAATAATTAAATATTATTATTTGATTAGTATTAAAATATTATTATTTGATTAGTAAAAAAATATTTTTATTTGATTAGTAATAAAATATGATTATTAAATTAATAATTAAATATTATTATTTTATTAATAATAAAATATAATTATTTATTAGTAATAAAATATTATTATTTTATTTATGACTAAATATTATTATTTGAGGTGCCCATCATAGTTAAAAATTTAAAATTTAAGTTTATTTTTGAATTTAAAATTGAAATCGATTTCGGTGAAATGCATGTTCATGATGCGATTTCATTCCTTTTTTTCATTCCCGCATCTCTGTTTTTTTCATTCCCGGATTTGTACCAAGGTGCAAGGCGGGGGCACCGATGCAGGCTTCGCCAGGATTGGGGAGGAGGGGGTGTATCAGGCGATGGGGGGCGGTGGGGTGCAGCATGGGGGGGCGCATGGGGTGTGAGTGCAGGTCGGAGGAGGGGGTGGGTCGCGGGGGCCGTGGGGTGCGGGCGTAGGGGTCGCAGGAGGGTGGAGAGGGTGGGGGATTTTATGTTCGCATGGAGTGACAGGGATTGCATATGAGCAAATTTATTATTATATAAAATTTTTATTTTAGTGATAAATATATTTATTGATTTTTAATAAAATATCATATTATTAATGCATTAATATATTATTTTATCAATATAATTTTTTTTATTAATATATTATTAATATATCACTTTTATTAATTTTAATGCATTGATATTATATTACAAAAGTACCTTCTATTTCTATTTTTAATAATGATGATATTATATTATTAGTAAAATGATAATATTTTATTATTAATAAAATAAGTATATTTTATTATTAAATAAATAATAATATTTTATTATTAATCAAATAATAATATTTTATTATTAATTATTAATCAATAATGGAGTCCCAGTCATAAAAGCCCGAAATCCTAGTCTAAGTCTTTTTGATAATGGAGTCCCAGTCGTGGTCGAAACAGGATTCTGGTATCGTATGGTATAAAGGGTTGGGTTGGGTAGATAGCTGGGATTCAGAGAGCGAGAGAGAAATACTGTGTAGCTGCCCTGTCCTGGGCCGGCCTTCTTCCCGAGCTACAGGCACTCATACTCAGCCGTCTGGAGGTGGCCGACTACCTCCGGTTCGGTGCCGTCTGCCGCTCATGGTGTTCGACGGTGGCCGAGAGGCCTTGCCTGCCGAAGCCGCAGATCCCATGGCGGATGCTCTCCGATAGCACGAGGGATCCCGACACCCGCCGCTTCTTCAGCCGCCCGGACCAGAAGATGTACAAAATCCACCTCCCGGAGATCCACAGTCGCTTGTGCATCGGATCCTCCGAGGGGTGGCTGATCACCGCCGACGAGCTCTCGGAGCTGCACGCTCTCAATCCGCTCACTGGGGCATCCTTGGCCCTCCCATCCGTCGCCACGTTCTTCGATGTCGCCGGTGTCGTCCGTGACTCCGACGGCCGCATCACCGACTATGTCATCGGCTATGATAACCTGGGGGAGGTGCCGTATGAAGTGGAGCACATGCGCGTGTACTACTATTTGAAGGCAATCCTCGACCACTCCTCTGCAGCCGTGGCGGTCATCCACGGAGAATTCAACAATCTGTCATTCGCGCACGCTGGGGACGAGTCATGGACCGCGCTCCAACCACCAGTTCCGCGGATCTTCTGGGACATCATCTTTCGCAAGGGGCTGCTCCACGCTATGGCCATCAGCGGGGCACTCGTAGTTTTCGATCTCGATGCCCCGGGCTCGCCGGTGGTAGTGACATGTGTGGAACGTCCCCATTCGCAAAAGTGGGAGCAGCGGGGCTGCTGCTTCAATCAAAAGTACCTGGTGGAGTCACCGGACGGTAAGGATCTGTTCCAGGTGTGGAGGGACTCGCGGTGGTTACCGGTGGACGGGAATCGCTCGAGGGAGTCCGTCCTTCCCCGCGATGCGAGGATGACTGTAGCATTCGCCATCTTCAAGCTCGACGAGAGACGGAATGAGTGGTCCGCGGTCAAAGACCTGGGTGATCTCGCCCTGTTCCTCGGGCTTAACCACTCGATGGCACTGTCCACACGTGAATTCCCTGAGCTTACGAGCAGCAGCATCTATTTCACCGATGACTACAGAGATGGTACGAAATGAATCAGCAAGTCATCCGTGATATCGGAGTGTTCAATTTGACAGATGGAAGTTTCCAGCCCTATGATTTTCACTCGATCGATTCTGAGTGGAATTGGCCGCCACAGATGTGGTTCACACCTGCTCCTTTCTCAAGCATGCCCACCGCAAGTTCCAAGCCATGACGGAGGTTCTATTGGATGATCAAGATGGCATGGTTAACCAATACGTTTATGCTAGCTGTTGAGATTCATTGCCTCCAATTTTATTACGATTTCTATTTAACAGGTTGGTCATTAATTTTAATAGCATTACTAATCAGATTCTATTAAATTAGATTACATCTTTGATTCCACATATTAGACCCTTTTTAGTGAAAAGGTAATGATATTTTTGTCTTTTTCTCAAAGAGAGCGTGGTTTTATATCAAGGAAGAGAGGGTTACATAAATTTTATATCAAGGAAGAGAGAGTTACATAAATTGTGGTAGGAAGAATTTTGTTGGGACTACTTTGTAAGAAAAATCAAATTTATTATTTTAAATTTTAATTTTTAAAATAAATATATTTTTTCTCTTATTTTTTTTATTATTACTTGATTTAATTGGTGTTTGTTTTGCAACTCATTTGATCTATACTTTTACATATAGTTGATAAAATAGATTCCTTAATATCATTCTTAATTTCATTTTTTTGTTAATTGCTCTTATTGCTGTCATTGCCGTCATTATGAGTAGATCGGTGGAAGAAGGGGTAAAATATGTAATTTTTTCATGAATAAAAATTTTAGTAATCAGTAGCATAGAAAAAATGGCTGCTTTAACAATTGGTAATACTAACTAAACAAAATTGAAAAATTAAATTAATAAATAAAATAATTTTTTTATGTATCTAGTTTAGATTCTTCATTTTACAATTATATTTATATATGTTGGTGCAAAAATCCGCTTGCGCCGGAGAAGCTAGAGTCGAGGGAGTCGCGGTCGCCGCCGAGACCTGCAAAAGAAGTCTAAACCAGAGGTGGGGTTGCTCCGGCAAGATCCTCCGACGCTCAAGTCAGTTCTCTGCCTCAACAAGAATGGAGTGCTCGAACGAAAAATTTTAGCAGAGTTTCTAGGTAAAGAACGAGAGCTTATAGAATAACGTATCTGGGGTTCTCCTTTTATAGACGGAGGGGGCAACAAATTAATAGTGACGCCTGTAACCGTCTGGTCATGGGCCGCCCAGAGTCAGGAGAAATTTATTGCAGAGGGTAGTGGAGCGGGGTCGTGGCTATCGCCGTGGCTCGCCATGTGGAATCAGTTATGGGGAGTGGAGTGGCGTCCGCTGTCGTGACTCATCAGGGAGTGGTGGAATCGCACAGAATCCACTGCAGGGAGTGGAGCAGAATCGTGGCTGTTAATACGGCCTGTCAGGGAGTAATGGAGCTACGCAGGGAGTGGAGCAGTGTTGTCCGTTACTGTGGCCTGCCAGGGGGTCCAGACTTGTCGGCCGAAGTTCGGTTGGAGACGGTAGCGAGGTCCGGTACCCGTAGCAGTTTGGGCGAGGTCTTCCCGCAATTGGAATAGAAGACGGAGTCTGACTCTCATAGAAGTCCGGACGCAGTCTACTTGCAGTTGGGGTCGTAGGCGGAGTCCGGCTCCCGTAGGAGTCCGGGCGGAGTCTTCTTGCAATTGAAATCAAAGGCGAAGTCCGGCTCCTGTAGGAGTCCGGACAAGGCTTACTAGCAGTTGAAGTTGGTGACGGAGTCCGACTCCCGTAGGAGTCCGGATGGAGTCTTGCTTGCAGTAGAAGTTGTGGACGGAGCCTGGCTCCCGTAGATGTCCGGGCGGAGCCTTCCTGCAATTGAAATCAAAGACGAAGTTTGGCTCCCATAGGAGTCCGGACAAGGCTTACCAGCAGTTGAAGTTGGTGACGGAGCCCGGCTCCCATAGGAGTTCGAGCGGAGTCTTCCTTGCAGTAGAAGTCAGGTGCGAAGTCCGGCTCCCATAGGAGTCCGGACAGAGCTTACCAGCAATTGAAGTTGGTGACGGAGCCCAGCTCCCGTAGGAGTCCGGACGGAGTCTTCCTTGCAGTAGAAGTTGTGGACGGAGCCCGGCTCCCGTAGGAGTCCGGGCGGAGCCTTCCTGCAATTGAAATCAAAGGTGAAGTTCGGCTTCCGTAGGAGTCCAGACAAGGCTTACCAGCAGTTGAAGTTGGTGACGGAGCCCGGCTCTCGTAGGAGTCCGGACGGAGTCTTCCTTGCAGTAGAAGTTGTAGATGGAGCCCGGCTCCCGTAGGAGTCCGGGCGGAGTCTTCCTTGCAGTAGAAGTTGTGGACGGAGCCCGGCTCCCGTAGGAGTCCGGGCGGAGCCTTCCTGTAATTGAAATCAAAGGCGAAGTTCGGCTCCTGTAGGAGTCCGGACAAGGCTTACCAGCAGTTGAAGTTGGTGACGGAGCCCGGCTCCCGTAGGAGTCCGGGCGGAGTCTTCCTTGCAGTAGAAGTCAGGTGCGAAGTCTGGCTCCCGTAGGAGTCCGGACGGAGCTTACCAGCAGTTGAAGTTGGTGACGGTGCCCGACTCCCGTAAGAGTCCGGGCGGAGCGACGGGAGTTCACCAACAGAAGTCGAAAGTCGGAAGAGACTTGCGAGGGTCGATCCCACCAAGAACTTTGGCCGAGGGTATTTTATACCCAACACCAGTCCCCCTACTTTCGAGTTTGAATTTCGAATGAAGGAAGTATAGAGAGGTTGTCGCAGCCAAAGTTCTCCCCTTGACGTCCGCGCGCGACCGTCCCCGGATATGTCGGCATTTAATGCGTGCATGCCAGAGCCCTTTTTTCGATTAGGGTGACCCGAAGAGTCTTTCCGGAACTCCCACCGGGACGTGATCCCAAACATCGCGCCATAAAAATTTACGAACAGTCAACCCTCGGTAGCGGCGAGTGGGACATGCAGGACACGTGGCGAGCATTGGTCGATCTAGGGACACTCGCCACCATAATTGCGCTAAGATTCGCTGCCTATTTAAACCCCCCACCCTTCCTCCGGGGGCTTTAATTCGCCTGAAGGACGACATCTTCCTTTCGTCTGAGAGTTTTGCCACTCAGCCACTCCATCGGTGCCCCTGCCAACTTCGAGCGTCCTCCACGCCAGCCTTTGCCGTCTCTCTGCCGTCTCCAGCCCCCCGACTCCTCTCTAAGGGGTTCCCCCGCCAGGGCCTCCACCCCAGAGGCCATCCTCAAGAGGATGCCACGGGCTTGGAGGAGGGCAAAGAGGGGAACAGCAGCTTGCGAGTTCTCCGATCATCGAGCGGTCGCTGAAGGTTCTCGTCGCTTCAAGGGGGGCTCGAGGGAGAATTCCATCAACAACAGGGGTTTAATAATGGGGACAGCCGATGAAGGCGTTCTGCCTGAGAATTTTGGAGTAGCAGGACGGGGTGACACCGGTCAAGAGGGTAGAGCTGTCGTCACAAGCTGTGGCGGGATCCTTGATGTCGTCGGGGTCGAGGGACCAGAAGCGGTCGGCGCCGATGGTGGGGCAGTAAAACTTGTTGTGGGGACGGTGGAAGTAGCGCATGCCGACCTTGCCGGAACACTTAGGATGGTGGTTGCCATGGAGCATTCGGTGATGGCGCATATCTCTGGCGCCATTGCTGTCTCCGGGGTAACTTCGGTTCTTCTTGAAACAGGTCTTCGTCGATGCTGTCGTTGCCCTTATTGCCTCCTGGAATCTATCCCATCCTTTTCGCCCTAGGGTTGGGATTTCGGAGGTGGAGCGGAACAAGGTGGAGGCGAGAGCCGACAAGCTTGTCACATGCACTGAAAAATGTGGCTGGAAAGGACAGAAACGGGAAGAGGAGTTTGCGGCTTGAAGTGGCCTCCAGTGTATCCCTTCCAAGCCGTGTGCTCGAGCCTTGTAATAATGTATTCTTTTTCGGCTCTCCAGATCTTGTAATGTACATCTTGTTAGTCGAAAAATGAAGAGGTGATTTTGTTACCTTGTCCATACTTTGCGTCGAACCGTTGTCTGCCGAGCTTTTTCCTTTGCCGCTGCTATTGTTGCATTCCCTTCTCCTCCTCTCTCTTTTTCTTCTTACCTTGGGTTTATGTTGAAAGCTTCCTTGGAAGTTGGGGTTCTTGACGAGAGTCCCAGTGCTTGCCGAGATAGGGTTTTCAGTATCTTGGACGCTGCTTGTTTTTCATTTGTCGTTGACATGACCCATCGCCTTCCCTTTTTCTTTTTCGCTTGGAATTTTTCCTCCGTTCTTGAGAAGGCTACGGGAGTTTGGCTTCCGTAGGCGAAGTCGGGGCGTGGTTCGGCTCTCGTGAGAGCCCGGGTGGAGTCTTCCAGCAGTCGAAGTTGGTGACGGAGTCCGGCTCCCGTGGGAGTCCGGGCGGAATTTTGTTGCGAGGGGGCCACTGGGGAAGTCCCCCCCTCTTTCTCCTCTCTTTTTTTTTTTTTCTCTCTGGTCTTTGAACGACCGGACTTTTAATTAACGCCGGGACGAGGTTCTTCTACCATTCCTGTAGCAACAGGTCTCGGCTCTGGTTAGAACGAGGTCCTCCTCTTGTCTCTAGCGCGACTGTGGCCGTGCATATGGGCGTTGTTGGGCCCTTCCCACCTTCTGGCCTAAAGAGAGCCGGGCCTTCGACTTTGCTCGAATTAGGGCGAGGTTCTCCTCCTGTCCCTGACAGGACTGTGGGGGTGTGTATGGACGTTGTAGGGCCTCTCCCCTCATCCGATCTAGGAGGAACCGGGCCTTCAACTTTGCTCAAGTTAGGGCGAGGTTCTCCTCCTGTCCCTGACAGGACTGTGGGGGTGCGTATGGATGTTGTAGGGCCTCTCCCCTCATCCGGTCTAAGAGGAACCGGGCCTTCAACTTTGCTCAAGTTAGGGCGAGGTTCTCCTCCTGTCCCTAACAGGGCCGTGGGGGCGCGTATGGGCGTTGTAGGGCCTCTCCCCCCATCCGGTCTAAAAGGAATCGAACCTTCAACTTTGCTCAAATTAGGATGAGGTTCTCCTCCTGTCCCTAACAGGGCTGTGGGGGTGCGATGAGCATTGTAGGGCCTCTCCCCCCATCCGGTCTAAAAGGAACCGGGCCTTCGACTTTACTCAAGTTAGGACGAGGTTCTCCTCATGTCCCTAACAGGGCTGTGGGGGCATGTATGGGCGTTGTAGGGCCTCTCCCCCCATCCGGTCTAAAAGGAACCGAGCCTTCGACTTTGCTCAAGTTAGGGCGAGGTTCTCCTCCTGTCCCTAACAAGGCTCTGGGGGCGTGTATGGGCGTTGTAGGGCCTCTCCCCCTATCCGGTCTAAAGGAAACCGGGCCTTCGACTTTGTCGAGACGAGGTTTCCTTCTCATTTTCGAGACAATTTGTTTGGATTGTCCTGTGAATGTAGGATAGTACCAAAGACATGCAAATATACAACTTTTAGTTAAAATGAAGTTATTGGTAGTACTTTCATAAGTTCTCCGAGCTCCATGGTCGCTGGAGGTCGGCTCCTCCGAGCTCCTTAAGATAATAAGTTCCAGGCCGAACTACCTCTTTGACCTCGTATGGACCTTTTCAGTTTGGGACGAGCTTCCCTCGATCCTGAGGTAGTGAGACGGTGGCTCGTCGAAGTACTAGATCTCCTGCTTTAAAGACTTTGTTCTTGACCCAGGCGTTGTAGTATCGAGTGACTTTCTGTCTGTAGGCTGTCATTCGAACCTGAGCTATCTTCCGTCTTTCTTCCAGTAGGTCGAGGTTGGCTTTGAGACTTCACGAATTTTGGTGTTCGTCGAGTGCTACGACTCGCGCCGATGGGAGTTTAAGCTCAATTGGGATGACGGCCTCCGTACCGAAGGCCAAAGCAAAGGGGGTTTCCCCCGTGGGCAGCCTCTGGGTAGTTCGATATGCCCACAGCACATGATAAAGTTCGTCCGCCCAAGTTCCCTTCACCTTTTCGAGCCTTGTCTTAATCCCCTGCAAAAGGGTTCTGTTAGTCACCTCAGCTTCGTCGTTTGCCTGAGGATAGGCTACCGACATGAAGTTGTGGGAGATGTTCAGATCTTCGCAGAATTCGACAAATTTTGCTCCCGTGAATTACCGTCCGTTATCAGTGATTAGGGTCCTAGGCAGACCGAACCTACACACGATCGACTTCCAGATGAAATCTTTCACTTTTGCTTCTGTGATTTTTGCTAGTGGTTCGGCTTCAACCCATTTGGTGAAGTAGTCGATTGCTACAAGGAGGAACTTCCTCTGCCCAGACGCCATAGGAAAGGGGCCAAGGATGTCCATCCCCCACTGCGCAAAAGGCCATGGGGCACTCAAGGACGTGAGCTCGGTGGCGGGCTGTCTCTGGACGTTAGCATATCTCTGGCATCGATCGCACTTTCTGACATATTCGATCGAATCATGATGCATTGTCGGCCAGTAATACCCTTGACGGAGCAACTTGTGGGATAAAGATCTAGCCCCCAAATGGTTTCCGCAGATTCCTTCATGCACTTCCCACAAGGCGTAGTCAGCCTCCGAAGGCCGGAGGCATTTTAAGAGGGGCAAGGAGTATGATCTCTTGTACAATTTGTCCTCATAAAGGATGTACCGGGAGGCTTGGTTCCGGAGCTTCCGAGCTTCTTTCACATCCTGGGGGAGAACTCCATCTCTGAGATAGATTATCAGGGGGTCGACCCAGCTGGGCTCGTGGTCAATCTCCATCACGGGTCGCGACTCTTCTGTACTCAGGTGCTTTAGAACTTCAAAGAGAACGCCCTTGAGCAGTTCGGCCGGAGCCAGCGTTGCCAGTTTGGAGAGAAGGTCAGCCCTGGTATTTTTCGACCTTGGGATCTGTTTGATGTTGAAGCTGCTAAAGGCGGGGACGAGCTCCTTTACCCTCTCAAGGTATTTGGCCATACTGTCTTCCCACGCTTCGTAACTTCCGCTGACTTGTCCCACTACTAGTTGAGAGTCGCTGTGGATCCGAAGCTGGTCTATTCCCAATTCTTTGGCGACCCTCAGTCCTACAATCAGAGCTTCATATTTCGCTTCATTGTTTGTTGCGGGGAATTCAAAATGCAGAGCGTACTCCGCGACGATTCTCTCTGGACTAACCAAGATTAGGCCTGCACCCGTGCCTGACATGTTGGAAGACCCGTCCACATAGAGGGTCCAAAAGCGATCAGAGGGATCCACTTCTTCTTTGGGGGAGTTCGGTCGGGACTTCAGGTCGTCAATTTCGCTTTGTTCAGGTTCAGCCTCCTCCGAGATAGTACACTCCACTATGAAATCTGCCAGTATTTGGGCCTTCACTGTTGGCCTGGGTCGATAGTTGATGTCGAATTCTGTGAGCTCGATCGCCCACTTTGCCATCCTTCCAGAGGTGTCCGCCCGGTGCAAAATCGCTTTGATCGGTTGATCAGTGAGCAGCGTCACGGTGTGCCCTTGAAAGTAGGGCCGAAGCCTCCGGGCTGCGATCAACAAGGCGAAAGTCAGTTTTTCTAATTTGGAGTACCTGGTCTCGGCGTTCCTCAAAGCACGGCTGACGTAGTAGATCGGCCGTTGGACCTTCGCCTCTTCTTTGACAAGGACGGCCGCGAGAGCCATGGGAGAGACCGCCAGGTACAAAAATAGTTCCTCCCCAGGCTCCGGCTTTGCCAACAGCGGGGGTGAGGCGAGGTAGCTCCTTAGCTCCTCGAACACCTGTTGCACTCAGAGGTCCAACAAAAGTTCTTGGGCTGCTTGAGGGTTTGAAAGAAGGGTAAGCACCGTTTGGCCGACCTTGCGATGAAGCGATTCAGGGCCGTTATTCTCCCCGTGAGGTGCTGAACCTCTTTTATTGACTTTGGGACGACCATCTCCCGAATGGCGTGAATTTTTTCTGGATTGGCCTCGATCCCGTGCCCCGACACCATGAAGTCCAGGAACTTTTCCGAGGTTACCCCGAAGGCACATTTAGTTGGGTTCAGCTTCATCCCATATTTTCGGAGAGCGTCGAAGGTCTCCTCGAGGTCGGTGACGTGATCTCTGAAAGATTTGCTTTTTACAAGTATATCATCCATGTAGACCTCCATGTTACGGCTGATCTGCTCCTTGAAGATTTTGTTCACCAATCGTTGGTAGGTTGTGCCCATATTTTTGAGACCGAAAGGCATGATCCTGTAACAGTAAAGGCTACGATTAATGATGAAAGTGATCTTTTCTTCATCTTCCGATGCCATTCTGATTTGATTGTAGTCGGAGAACGCATCCATGAAGGTGAGGAGCTCATGCCCCGAGGTCACGTCCACCAGTTGATCGATTCTGGGAAGGGGGTAGCTGTCCTTTGGACAGGCCTTATTCAGCTTTTTGAAGTCTATGCACATCCTCCACTGCCGTTTGCTTTTTTGACTAGGACGACATTGGAAATCCAATCAGAATAATTGACTTCCTTAATGAATCCGACTTTAAGGAGCTTGTCCACTTCTTCGGCTATCGCCTTCTGCCTCTTCGATGCATGACTTTGGATTTTCTCTTTCGTCGGTCGATGCTTTGGATCGACGGCCAGGCGATGCTCCATGACTTCCGTAACAATCTTTGGCATATCTGCCGGAATCCAAGCGAAAACATCCGCATTCCTTCATAGAAAATCAATGAGACGCGTCCGCACCCCCTCCTCCAGGTTGGAGCCGATCATCGCTACATGCTCCGCGCTTCCGTCGTTCAAAGGGATTGGTACCAGATCTTCAATTGGGGTGCCCCTCTCTTCGGTGAGGTCATCGCGTGCATCCAATCCATCAACGGGACAAGGTCAGATTGGTCACTTCCTTGCAAGGCTATGTTGTAGCAGTGCCTGGCCAGGGCTTGGTCTCCCCGGACTTCTCCGATCCCCTGGCTGGTGGGAAATTTCAACTTCAAATAATAGGTTGACACGACGGCTCGGAGAGCATTGAGGTCAGGTCGGCCGAGGATTGCATTGTAGGCTGACGGTGCCTTCACCATCAAGAAATTCACCAGAGCCCTGGATCGCCTTGGATATCGACCTGCGACCACAGTCAAAGTTATCATTCCTTCCGTCGGAACGGCGTCGTCGGTAAACCCTACCAGAGGGGAGCTAATCGGTCTCAAGTGGCCGTCAAGGATGGACATTCTTGAAAAGGCATCGTAGAACAAGATGTCGGCCGAGCTTCCATTGTCGACGAGAATGCGACGGACGTCGTAATTTGCTATATTCATGAAAACTACGACCGCATCGTTATGAGAGAATTGGACTCCCTGGGCATCTTCTTCAGTGAAGGTTATGGGCTCTTCAGTCTTTTGCCGCTTGGGGGGTATGGGTGGTACGTTGGTTGCTTCCTGCTGGGATTCTCCCGAGACGGTGTTGGCGAAATCCATCGGAGGCCGATTGTCCAGCCACTCTATGCCGGTGAACATTGCCGGAGGATGCAGGGCCTGGGAAACCAGAGGCGTGACCGGGGCCTGAGATATGGCTGCGGAGACCGTGGGTAGCTGTGCGGATGCTTCGCGAGAAGAAATCGGGCGAGGACCCAGTGGGGGAAAGGAGGAGCGGGTGTCGGAGAAGATGACCGAAAGTGGTCCCGTTGAGCGCTCTTTTAAGAACAAAGATACTGCGAAGACACAACCCCTTCCTCTAGCTTCAATCCTGTTGGTGCAAAAATCCGCTTGCGCCGGAGAAGCTGGAGTCGAGGGAGTCGCGGTCACCGTCGGAACCTGCAAAAGAAGTCTAAACCGGAGATGGGGTTGCTCCGGCAAGACCCTCCGACGCTCAAGTCAGTTCTCTGCCTCAACAAGAATGGAGTGCTCGAACGAAAAATTTTAGCAGAGTTTCTAGGTAAAGAACAAGAGCTTATAGAATAACGTATCTGGGGTTCTCCTTTTATAGACGGAGGAGGCAACAAATTGATAGTGACACCTGTAACCGTCTGGTCGTGGGCCACCCAGAGTCAGGAGAAATTTATTGCGGAGGGTAGTAGAGCGGGGTCGTGGCTATCGCCGTGGCTCGCCACGTGGAATCAGTTACAAGGAGTGGAGCGGCGTCCGCTGTCGTGACTCGTCAGGGAGTGGTGGAATCGCATAGAATCTGCCGCAGGGAGTGGAGCAGAATCATGACCGTTAATACGGCCTGTCAGGGAGTAATGGAGTTACGCAGGGTCCGCCGCAGGGAGTGGAGCAGTGTTGTCCGTTACTGTGGCCCGCCAGGGGGTCCAGACTTGTCGGCCGAAGTTCGGTTGGAGACGATAGCGAGGTCCGGTACCCGTAGGAGTTTGGGCGAGGTCTTCCCGCAGTTGGAATAGAAGATGGAGTCTGACTCTCGTAGAAGTCCGGGCGCAATCTACTTGCAGTTGGGGTCGTAGGCAGAGTCCAGCTCCCGTAGGAGTCTGGGCGGAGTCTTCCTGCAATTGAAATCAAAGGCGAAGTCCGGCTCCTGTAGGAGTCCGGACAAGGCTTACCAACAGTTGAAGTTGGTGACGGAGTCCGGCTCCCGTAGGAGTCCGGACGGAGTCTTCCTTGCAGTAGAAGTTGTGGACGGAGCCCGACTCCCGTAGATGTCCGGGCGGAGCCTTCCTACAATTGAAATCAAAGGCAAAATTCGGCTCCCGTAGGAGTCCGGACAAGGCTTACCAGCAATTGAAGTTGGTGACGGAGCCCGGCTCCCGTAGGAGTCCGGGCGGAGTCTTCCTTGCAGTAGAAGTCAGGTGCGAAGTCCGGCTCCCATAGGAGTCCGGACAGAGCTTACCAGCGATTGAAGTTGGTGACGGAGCCCGGCTCCCGTAGGAGTCCGGGCGGAGTCTTCCTTGCAGTAGAAGTTGTGGACGAAGCCCGGCTCCCATAGGAGTCCGGACGGAGCCTTCCTGCAATTGAAATCAAAGGTGAAGTTCGGCTCCCGTAGGAGTCCGGACAAGGCTTACCAGCAGTTGAAGTTGGTGACGGAGCCCAGCTCCCATAGGAGTTCGGGCGAAGTCTTCCTTGCAGTAGAAGTTGTGGATGGAGCCCGGCTCCCGTAGGAGTCCGGGCGGAGTCTTCCTTGCAGTAGAAGTTGTGGACGGAGCCCGGCTCCCGTAGGAGTCCGGGCGGAGCCTTCCTGCAATTGAAATCAAAGGCGAAGTTCGGCTCCCGTAGGAGTCCAGACAAGGCTTACCAGCAGTTGAAGTTGGTGACGGAGCCCGGCTCCCGTAGGAGTCTGGGCGGAGTCTTCCTTGCAGTAGAAGTCAGGTGCGAAGTCCGGCTCCTGTAGGAGTCCGAACGGAGCTTACCAGCAGTTGAAGTTGGTGACGGAGCCCGGCTCCTGTAGGAGTCCGAGCGAAGCGACGGGAGTTCACCAACAGTAGTCGAAAGTCGGAAGAGACTTGCGAGGGTCGATCCCACCAAGAACTTCGGCCGAGGATATTTTATACCCAACAATATATATAAGCTCTTGGCTTATGCTTACCAAAGATTCCAAACCATGTCCTTGGCCATGTCAATTCTTTGCCCCTTTCTTCAGATATTCCTTCTCGTTGGTTCCAACCAATATGTGCTAGTCTATTCACATTTTCTCTAACAGGCATTCGAAACAATTATAAAATGCACTTTAAACAATTATTTCTAGCTTCAAAATTACTTTAGTAGCAGCTGTATCATAATTTGAATCAGGGTTTAAAGTATCATTACAAGTACCTATGCCTTGCCCATATGGTTCAACTTCAACCAATATGGTATGATACTACTTTGGCACACCATGCATTTCTTGGTCACAACACATGAAAATAGAGATGAAATACCATGCATCAGCATGACATTGGCATGAGAAGCAAAATGGTACCAGTATGGTTTGCCATACCATCTCTTATTGTCTAGTGTCAAGCATACTATACCGATACTAGCTGGTACCGAATCAATATGGTGTCCTGTATCATACTGATATTAGATATTAGATATACTGTTCGGTATCATATAAAATCATGTACCAATATTGTAATAGAATGACATCACTATGGGATCTGATATCAAGACAAAAAACCTTAGGTATAAGTAATGCTTCTCCTACCGGGTGTTCTTTTTATTCTACCATATTAGTCTTCTATTATTTGAGATTAAAACTCAGCTACAGTTATTAGCTAGATCTGAGATGAGGCTAAGCATTTGGAGATTCATCCATTGCTCTGCAGTATTTGAAGGTTTCTTCGTCATGCCATCACAATGTTTGTTCAGGAGGCGAACAATGCATACTCATATTAGAATGGTGTAATAGCCTGCTTGTACCAAAAAAAAAAAAGAAAGCGGAAGGAGAGAGCGAAAGCGAGGTTGTTGTCCCAGGACTTGAAATACAAATTGACTATAATGCCCCTATGCTTTGAAAGTACCATATCTTATCCTTTAGATATCTGAGCTGTTGGATTGATGGAGCACTGGTTATTTACTATCTCATTGAGATTAGATGAATACAGAAGTTATAAACATTTTATTTATTTATTTATTTTTGAAACCAGCTATATTAGGTGAATCAAATTGTAGAAATGGTGTGAGATCTTAGCAACAGACCCCCAAACATCATTACTAACATGCTCAGCCATGAAAGATGCGACATAATCAGCCTTACAATTTTTTTTCTCCTAAGTATGTCTAATCAAACAATTGAAACACCGCACAATGAGCCTTCGAGCATCAGCCAATAGCGAAAATTGAGTTTTAGTAGGCTTAGAGTTGCTAAAAAATTAAGTGATCATTGTCTTGGACAAGACTTAAAATCCTCCTCCAAAATAAATCTATCAGTCTGCAAGCTAAAAATAATGTATACCAAGTCTTTCTAAGCTGCTCTCAACTCAATCTAAAATACTATAGAGTCAAATAATGGGGATTCTCCCACAGCAAAGCCAGCTCCATAGTCCTCTCTCCTTAAGAAGACCTACATTTGGCTATAGTTTTTCCTACTTGATTATTAGTTTAAAGAAAATAAAGAAAATAAAATATTCTTTGCTAGTAAGGGAGCAAATATTTGCTTTTTGGAGCTTGAGAGAATTTTTATTTATAAAAAATATTTAAAAAAAATAAGGCCAATAGCTGAATTTCTAATTATGAAGAAAATATATCAAATGATAGTATTTGATGTGTATTACTCGTACCTCTCTCTCTCTCTCTTAATTACTCACACTTCTCTTTTGAAAGAGCCCAATCAGACCACACATGTGGTAGGTCAGTAGGTCGCGCCATTAACTCCATCTCCCACATCCGCGGTTCGAGTCCATAGAAGTTGATTAAATGAGCGGATTAATTTTTTCGATACCCAAACATCTGTGGTGGGGTGGCATGCGGGTGTTGGGGGTGACGTACTCACCTGATCCACTTGGACAATGTTCCTCTTGTGGGTTGGGGGCTCTCATGGTTATCTTCGGAGAGGGACTGAGCCATCTTTGTTGTCATCCCGCATCAAACATTCTCTTAATGGGTTGGGGTGGTATATGAACCCTCTAAGTATGGGTGGTGTTGGGGGTGATGTACTCACCTGATCCATTTGGACATGGTGGGCAGAGGCTAAGTCATCTTTGCTGTCACCCCACATCGAACATTCATCTAGCGGGTTGGAGGCCCTCATGGTCACACCCGGAGAGGGACTGAGCCATCTTTGTTGTCACCCCACATTGAATATTACTCTAGCGGATTGGAGTGGTATGTGGATCCTCTGAATATGGATGGTTCTGGGGATGACGTACTCATCTGATCCATTTGGACATGGTAGGGAGGGGCTGAGCCATCTTTATTATCGCCTCGCATGAAACATTTCTCTAGCGGGTTAGGAGCCCTCATGGTCACGCTCGGAGAGGGGCTGAGCTATCTTTATCGTTGCCCCATATCGAATATTCCTCTAACAGGTTGGAGTCCTCATAGTTACGCCCAGAGGAGTAGCTACCCCCAAACCCTTTTTTTTCTCCCAAAAAATTAAAAAAAAAAAAAAAACAATCAGAATGTTCTGCAAGCTTTACGCTCCCGCCATCTGTCCCCAAGATGGACCAACATGATTTCTTTAATTTTCGTTGTTGGCTTGAATATGTATATATATATATATACATATACATATATATATATATATATATATATATATATATATATATATATATACATATATATATACATACATATATATATATACATATATATATATACATATATATATATACATATATATATATATATGTATATATATATATGTATATGTATATATATGTATATATATATATATATGTATATATATATATATATATGTATATATATATATATATGTATATATATATATATATATGTATATATATATATATATGTATATATATATATATATGTATATATATATATATATATATATATATATATATATATATATATATATATATATATATATATATATATATATGTTCTGATGATGCAATGGTTGTTGAAAATAGTTTGATGTACTAGTGTCTTGTATTGGTGTCTTGCTCTAGTAAATTCGGAGGCAAAATCATTTTTCTGGCTTTATTTCTAATTGGCTAGAGATTATAACCAGCAGACCTTCTTTCTCATCTTTATATAGCATATACAGATTTGGTGCCCACGACCTCCCTTTAATACAACAACAATGCTAATGTTTTTTTTTTTTTTTTTGTATGGAGTTGGTTTTGCTCAATTTAAAGGAAAAAAATTTTTAGTTCATGCATTTAGAATTAGACCTTATGCAACTATTATAATACTTAAGAACTAGATCAATTATTGGGTGATATGGTTTAGATCGCTTTGGTCACAAGAGTTCCTTAACTAGTTTTGATTGACTACAGTAGCAGTTAATCTTGTTTGAAATCCTGATAAGTTAACCAGCAAATTTGAGTGGATTCTTAATGGAATATGTGATTGTAGGATACTATTAATCAAAGGATATGGAAAAATGCTAATAGAATATGGATGAAGTGTTAAGTTGAACCTTACCTTAGCAAAATAGGCACAAATATTGTGGAAACGAGGAGACAAAAGAGTAAATTATTTTAGAGGCTAGGTTCTAATATATGGTAAACCTATGAAGATAGTGCCCTTCTTGTTGTGATGGATTTGAAATTTTGAAATGATCTATTTAGTGGTAATAAGTTATATAGCAAGGTAGAGGGATATACAAGTTTTTAATAGTATTTGCAAGGGAATTGTATTATGATTTACTTCAAGTCAAACATGACACACAAATGGCAAATGGAGGAAGAAATAAGCATTATAGCATGGTGATGCAGTGAAGAGAGCCGAAGTTTTAATTATTAAGAGGTTTTGGGAGTTTAGTGGTTTCCAATCTATGCAATATATATGCACCTATGTAAATATATATGTGTGTATGTATGTAACCTCAAAAGCTTTACAATGAAAATCAATGATGGAGCTATCAAAATGAAAACTAACATGATTGATCATGATCTATGATGTATAAAATGCTCATAGACTAACAATGATTTTTTTTGGAGGTCTCTTAGCTATACATCAAGCGAACACAAATTGAACAATAACTATATAGCTAGTAAGTATATCACACACCATATAGTTTGCAAATCCAAGCCGTTGATGTTAATCTATATATGTTCTAAACTATAGATCGGCATTAATGGTTTGGATTTGCAAAATATATTATGTGTGATATACTGTAGCTTACTAGTTATATAGTTATTGCTCATTTTGTGCTCGCTTGATGTACAAATACAAGACCTCCAAAATAAGTCATTGTTATTCTTTGAGTATTTTATACATCATAGATCATGATCAACCATATTAATTTTTATTTTGATAGCTCCATCAGTGATTTCTATTGCAAAGCTTTTGAGGTCACATACATACACATATTTATTTTTATATACATACACATACGTGCATATATATTGCACAAATTGGAAACCACTAAGCTCCTAAAATCTCCTAATAGTTAAAACTTCAGCTCTCTTCACTATATCACCATGCTATCATGCATATTTCTTCTTTCATTTGCCATTCGTATGTCATATTTAACTTGAACTAAATCTAATTCCCTTGTAAATACTATTAAAGACTTGTATATCCCTAACATGTTGCATAACTTATTACCCCTATGCAAATAATTTCAAATTTCCAAATCCATCTCAACAAGAAGGACACTATCTTCATAGGTTTAGTACACCATATAGAACCTAGCCTCTAAAAGAATTTACTCTTTTGTCTCGTGGTTTCCATAATCTCTATGCCTATTTACCCAAGGTAAGGTTTAACTAACACTTCCGCCATATTCTATTAGCATTTTTTTATATCATTTGATCAATAGTATCCTACTATCACATATTCTATAAAGAATGCACTCAAATTTATTGGTCAACTTACCAATATTCCAAACAAGATTAACTGCTACTGTAGTTAATCAAAACTAGCTGAGAAACTCTTGTGGCCAAAGCCCTCTGAACCCTTTCACCCAATAAACACTCTAGTTCCTAAGTATTATAATTGTTGCATGAGGTCCGATTCCAAATGCATGAACTGAGAATTTCTGTCCCTTAAATTGAGCAAAACCAACTCCATATAAAAAAAAATGAGCATTGTTGACATATTGAAGGGAAGGTTGAGGCGGTGCAGGCTTCATCATCCGGAGTCCCGATACTAGACTTCTGATGGGGTGGTTGCCACCTCTTTGAGTCTTCTATATCAGGTGTGGAGCTTCATGCCGTCTAGATCGGTGTCACCTTTGCTAGGCAGCAGCTTCATACGGAGAGAATTTGCCTTGAGGGTGATTTTGCTATTGTTATTGCTTGGATCCAAGAAAGTAAAAGGTAGCTCGATGTTCATCCACTTATTCGAGACGTCTAGACCTCTCTTCGTCAAGCTGATGTAATCAGAGTTCGATATGTTTATCGGGAGGCAAACATTGCTGTGGATTGGGTGGCAGCATATGTTGCAGAGTACTCCGATGATTGAATCTGGAGACAGGATAAAAACTATCTGCCAACTCTGTGAAATTTTCTGTATCTTAATCTTTTGATTTTGAGGTGCTTTCGCATCAGACTGGTATGACTGCCCGTTTGTATAAAAAAAATAGGGAAGGTTATGGGCTCCAAATTTGCATCTGCTATTAACCTATATAAAGATGAGATCTATCGATTATAATATCTAGCCCACTAGAAAAGGAATCAGAAAATAATTTTGTCCTATCATAACCTTCTGATTTACTAGATCAAGACACCAGTATATCAAATTAGTTTCAAGAACCAATACATTATCAAAATAGATTTTTTTTTAGGATAGAATGGAGTAAGATATTCTCATTACTTAATTGATTTACATAGCATTAAGAGTATTTCACATGAAAAATGAAATCCAAGAAGTACATAATCCAACCGCGACCCCACTGATAGGAAGTCCATTATCCATTCGGCAACCTAGCCCTACCCCCACAGTCCTACTATAACACCAAGCCCTGCCTCCTACTGCTCGATGGCCATTGCCATGCACCCACCTCTGACTACCGTTGTGATGAATTCTTCATCTTTCCTCAGGCCTACTACCTCCACCCCCTACCCCACCTGCAGCCATGCTTGGGATCCACCCCAACCCTGAGCAGCAGCAAAAGATCATCTCCAGCCTCCCCACCCTGACTATATGAAGCCATCAGAGATCCACAACCTAGCTCTTCCAATGCTGGCATAGCTTCGATTCTTGCCAGCTCAAGTACGCCAACCTCGGTGACCAGATTGCCTCTCTTCCTGTTAGGATTTTTGTTTTGGTGTTTCTAGGGTTCTTTCGTGGAGTTGATGTCTATAGGAATTATGAGAATTATTATGCTAGAACTTTTGTTGGATTCTTGATCTTGTGTTTCTTAATTGTCCATTTTATTTTAGAGTTTGGACTAGATCTATCTAATAGCTGGTTGGCTGTTTGTTTATTGTCAGGACTGCTTTGTGTTTTGGGAATTGATGAACAATTGCTTGATGTTGTTGATCAAGTAGAGAAAATCAAAGAAACATTGAAGAACCCAAAATGAATGGAAGAGCAAATAATCAAGAAATTCCGCAAAAAGAAGGAAAAAACAGCAACATTAACATCAGAAATCTATAAAAAAATGAAATGAAAATCTAAAACTTACCTTGAAGAAATAACTGTTGGGAGGGAAGGTAGAACATAGCAACTATGATTTTGCTGGTCTAGAAAATTCAAGATACAAAATAGAGAGTACAACAAAAGCTTTAGACATATCAAAGGAAATAGACAAGAATACCATATACTCCTAAGGTTTGGTACATATGTAAGATTCTAATACTTATGCTATAAAATCAAAATTCTTGATTTTGGAGAATCTTGCAAGAATGCTACCCATGCTGAGATAAACTAGTGCCCTGTGCCTTAATGTGGACAAAACAGTCCAAGTGATGTAGGTCAGGATACTATACATATATATAATTTCTATCAGATCCTTGTAAAAAAAGAGAAAAAAAAAAAGAAAATACACAAGTTTGTAAAGCTTTCGAGAAAGAACAACAAACTATGCCCATCCTCTTAGGAACAGACATAATGTTTGCATGCAATAGGAAAAAAAAATAGTCATCAAGAGAAAGAACTATACTTGATCATGTCATATATGATCACCTAGTAGGTTCATTTATCTATTGTTTCAGGTCCGTCATGTATTCAAAACACCAAAAGAGCGAAGATTCTCTGTTTGTTTCTTTCATTGATTCTTAGTTATTGATTTGGCTGCTTAGCTGAAGAAAACTATCTTTGTTGTATTTCTTCTTAAAAGTTGCAATTTTATATAACTTTGGTTGAAAGGTTTATCCTAAGAGACGATATACAAAATTGACTACAAGCTCACTATGCACCATGGTATGGTAGAATTTGTTATACTCGTTTCTTTTTTATGGCTTTCGGGAGGAATTTCCAGCAATTAATCTTTTAGCAATCTAATACACACCTTCAAGTAAATTGATATATAGTTTTTAGAGAATTATGTTCACTAATATACATTACATAGTTTGGTGATACACACTTATCGACTTTTTGATGTATACTACAAGCTTATTTAGTACACACTCAATAATGATCCATTATATACTTACAGATAAATTGATATATAGCTTTTAACTATATCAAAAAAACATGCAGTATATATCAGAATGTTGATTGGTATATATCACTATATTATATAATATATACTGGTAAACATAATATTATCAAAAGTATATATCAATTTATTTAGAGATATGTATTGATTTGCTAGTATGTAATTTTAATCGGATGTATTGATTTGTTATATGACTAATTTGCTAAGTATGTGGCCATATATTATGTATTGATGCAATTTATGTTCTGAGAACTATGTATTGATGTGTGTATCACAATACCATATAGTGTATAGTTTTAATCGGATGGTATTGTATAGAGTTGGTGGCATTTGAACTTGAAATCCTTGGACAACCAAATCATTGCTTTAACCAATAAGGTAGTGCATGACCAAAAAATAATGAAAAAAAAGCCAATAAGATACCGCTCCACCTTTGTTACAAATTGATTGATAATATATTTATACCACTCAAATTCTTATGCATAAATACGAACACCAAACCCTAGCCCTCGTCTAAGCCTCCCTATTTGGCCGCCGCTCCAAGAATCCCACCATATATTGAGACTCCAGAGGACGGAAAAAACAGAAGAAAAATCGGGGAAAACATGAAAAACCAACAAAAATAAAGAAAATTACGGAAAAGACTGCACATTTGAGAGCTATACGAGCCCTTTCCGTCCGAGTCTTAGTGTGAAGGATTCTGTTCTCTTGCATGGTATAAATAATTGGGTTGGGGAGATAGCTGGGCGCTTGGAGGGTACGTCGGAGAGAACCATTGATTAGCTGCGATGTCCCACAACAATTGGGCCGCCCTTCCTCCCGAGCTACAGGCTCTCATACTCGGCCGTCTGGAGGTAGCCGACTACCTCCGGTTTGGTGTCGTCTGCCGCTCATGGTGTTCGACCGTGGCCCAGAGGCCTTGCCTGCCGAAGCCACAGATCCCATGGCTGATGCTTTCCGATAGCACGAGCGATCCCGACACCCGCCGCTTCTTCAGCCGCCCGGACCGGAAGATGTACAAAATCCACCTCCCGGAGATCCACGGTCGCTTGTGCATCGGATCCTCCGAGGGGTGGCTGATCACCGTCGACGAGCTCTCGGAGCTGCACGCTCTCAATCCGCTCACCGGGGCATCCTTGGCCCTCCCATCCGTCGCCACGTTCTTCGATGTCGCCGGTGTCGTCCGTGACTCCGACGGCCGCATCACCGACTATGTCATCGGCTATGATAACCTGGGGGAGGTACCGCATGAAGTGGAGCACATGCGCGTGTACTACTATTCGAAGGCAATCCTCGACCCCTCCTCTGCAGCCGTGGCGGTCATCCACGGAGAATTCAACGATCTGTCATTCGCGCACGCTGGGGACGAGTCATGGACGACGCTCCAACCACCACTTCCGCGGCTCTTCTGGGACATCATCTTTCGCAAGGGGCTGCTCCACGCTGTGGCCATCACCAGGGAACTCGTAGTTTTCGATCTCGATGCCCCGGGCTCGCTGGTGGTAGGGACATGGGTAGAACGTCCCCATTCGCAAAAGTTGAAGCAGCGGGGCTGCTGCTTCAATCGAAGGTACCTGGTGGAGTCACCGGACGGTAAGGATCTGTTCCAGGTGTGGAGGAACTCGCGGTGGTTACCGGTGGACGGGAATCGCTCGAGGGAGTCCATCCTTCCCGGCAATGCGAGGATGACTGTAGCATTCGCCATCTTCAAGCTCGACGAGAGACGGAACGAGTGGTCCGAGGTCAAAGACCTGGGTGATCTCGCCCTGTTCCTCGGGCTTAACCACTCGATGGCACTGTCCACACGCGAATTTCCCGAGCTTACGAGCAGCAGCATCTATTTCACTGATGACTATAGAGATGGGCACGGAGATGCGTCCGTAATGGATCGGCAAGTCATCCGTGACATCGGAGTGTTCAATTTGACAGATTGAAGTTTCCAGCCTTATGATTTCCGTTCTGAGTGGAATTGGCCGCCACAGATCTGGTTCACGCCTGCTCCTTTCTCAAGCATGCCCACCGCAAGTTCCAAGCCATGATGGAGGCTCTACTGGATGATCAAGATGGCATGGTTAACCAATACATTTATGCTAGCTGTTGAGATTCATTGCCTCCAATTTTATTAGGGTTTCTATTTAGCTAGTTGGTCTTAGGATTCAGGATCATGTTAAATTAGATTAAATCTTTGACTCCATATACTACCAGACCTCTTTTAGTAAAATATAATGATTTTTTTGTTTTTTATTGAGAAAGAGAGCGTATGATTATATATTATATTATATATAGAGAGAGAGAGAGTGTGTGTGTGTGTTTTCCTTAGATCTCTTTGTAAAAGAAGCCAAGCTCATTATTTTGATCTTTATTTTTTTTATAAATTTATTTTTTTCTCTTAATTTTTTTCTTCTATTATTATTGTTTGATTTAATTGGTGCCTATTCTGCAACACATAAATTCAAGCATGTGGGCTAATCGAGGTCCAAAAGTTTTAAGAATAAAAGCAAAGGATCGATTTTTGTAAACGTCTAAATTACGACAACCCCATTTTATTTTCACTAGTTTGATAAAAAAAAATCCCCTAACCTAAGCTACAGAAAAGTAAATATAAATATGAAATGGACATCCTATTTCATTTTCACTAGTTTGATAAAAAAAAAATCCCCCGACCTAAGCTGCAGAAAAGTAAATATAAATATGAAATGGACACACGCACCTGCACAGCACAAACAAGTTTCATTCCGGATTACCAAAATCTTCCAAGGTCCATGAACTTGAATAAAAAAGATCAAAAAAATTTTGCACATGCACATATGCAAGTTTCATTTTTGAAAAAAAGGAAGTCCTTCGGTGAAAGGCCCTATTACAATGACTATCCCCATAAAGCAGATTTCCATAATCTGAACATAACTCATTTATCATTCATCATAAAATAAGCTTGAATTTATTATACAGAAAGTTTGGCAATATTCAGAACAATCATTGAACTATTAAACTAAAGACAATAGTAAACACATCCATTCGACATGAAAATGTTGCCAAACATGCCAGGACTAAATGGTGAATACTGTTTGAGTGAGGCAAGGGGTCGATTTGTTGAAAGGGACATGATCTTCTCGTTCATAGTGGAGAAACTGTTTCCTGAATATGTTAGATGTAATAGGTTCGCATGTGTATTAGTATATAAGATCTGACTCAAAACAAGGACCGGTATTATTTTTACGCATCTACATGTCTTGTGATAGTTGTTATCACCTTTTGTGTATGTACTAATATTCATTACGTTTTTCAAATTTAAATAAGTTATGGAGAATCCATGCAGCTTTTTTTATTGCTAAGGACATATTATGGTAGAATCAACTGAATCAGATTTCTATTATTTTCTAACTTCCATTGTTGTATGCATGCTTACTCCTTAATCATCATTAGATTTTACTACCCCAAACATATTCACTTCATTTTCATTATATTCCATCTTTAGATATGTATATGCGTGCGTAGTTGGTTGGTTTCATCTTTTATTTTATCATGCATGCATGGGGACAGATTTTCATTTATATTTCCATGCCCGTAGCTAATTTTTCCTGTAAGATGTGTAATGTTTTGGTTCACCAGTGGGGCTTCGTACATTCTGAACTGTATGTATATTCTAAATACTTCCTAATACAAATCAATATGGATGATGGGTGATTTTGGTGTAAATCCTTTTCGGTGATGTGGTAACATGTGACTGTTGAGGACAGATTTTCATGAACTTGTATCTTTTATCCAGTTTTCTCCATTGATTTTTACATTTTCTTTTTGTGCCTAAATAAAGTATTATATAGCTCTTTGGTCAAGAATGGTCAAAATGAATTTCTCAAGTCTACAGATTAGTATGGAACATTACCCTTGCATTTTTACTCCTACAGCCAATAGCCATCAATTTGTAACAATGCGGTCTTTGACAAGGCGTGTCGCTGGTGGAAGTAAAGCAAAGACGAATTTGTAAGGAGAATTTCCATGTCCAAAAGAATTGTGGTTTCTATTTGACTTGTCATAAAAAATAATTTTGCCCACAGATTGTGGTTAAAACACAGTTGCTGGAGGCCCTGCCAGTTTCCTACCTGTCCTATGATTTTAGTTGAGATATTTGTGAAAACATGCCAGCCAAAGTCTATGCATTGTAAGCTGCAGGAGATAAATGTCTGTCATCAAAAAGTTTGTTGTAAGCTCGTCACCCATAACTACTGATTACTTTCAGGATATGTAACGATCCTGTTCGTGCCACGTCTCTAAATATTGAATTTGGCTTGTGCAATTTCTTGTGAATTTGAGTAATTCTCAAACAATGGAGTTTTGAGAGACACATGGACGGTGGAAATGTGTGGAGTCAGCCTTTCGGTTAATGAATTTGTGCTCTGGTTGTAGGCATGGATTGAATGGTACTCTTGGCATGTTGGAGGCAAATCTTGAAAATGCTTTTGAAAGGATATCATCATTGACTTCATCGCCCAGATCTCCACAAAATAAACGAAAATCATCTGCAAAATATCCAAGAATGAGTGCACTTCGCACCTATTCCATCAAAATTGATGTGAGTTTTCTAGGTTTTTTTGGTATTCCTTCTCGAGCTTCTATTTCTTTCGTTAAGGGAGATTCGGGAAAAGATGGAATAGGAAGACGTGTTTCCAGAACGAATAAGATATGGGTGGAGAAGTGCAACTGATAGGTGGCCTCTTACATTCATGTAAAGGCATTATGGCAGTCCTTTTCGGATCTATCTTAGCGCACAGATGACCACTATTTCAAAAAAATAGGATAAAATCAGAGCCCGAGTCCTATTTGGTAATTTTTTGAGAAGGCATGGTATCAGAGCAGTCTTTAGCCGACTCGACTTCCAGCATAGATGACCCTTAGATTAGATCTCTCATCGAGACCTAAACGCCCTCACAGCCCGACTTCCAGCATGGATGACCCTTAGATTAGATCTCTCATCGAGGAATAAGCAAGTATCATGAAAAAGCAACTGAACCGGACAGTATTATCTACAGTCAGACTAAAGCATGATAAAGGTATTGATGCATCCAGAAAGTATAAAACATTAGCTTCAAATACATAAAATAATGTCCTTTAGTATACATTTTATACGCAAATGTGATAGTTGTATTTAATGCTTTACACTGGATCTAGTTAAAAGAAGCCACATAAACTCAAGCATGTAGGGCTAGTCTAGGTCCGAAAGTTTTAAGAATAAAAGCAAAGGACCTATTCTTGTGGATGTCTAAATTATGTCAACCCCATTTCATTTTCACTGGTTTGATCAAAAAAATCCGTCAGCCTAATCTATACAAAAGTAAATATAACTATGAAATGGACACACAGACAAACAAGTTTCATTTCAGACCACCAAAATCTTTCAAATGCCATGAACTTGAATAAAAAAGATCAAAAATTTTTGCACATGCACATATGCAAGTTTCATTTTTGGGAAAAAAAAAGTCCTTCAGGGAAAAGCCTTATTACAATAATTATCCCCATAAACTTAAAATACGATAGATTTCTACAATCTGCACAACTCACCTTTCTTTCATCATAAAATAAACTTGAATTTATTATACAGACAGTTTAGCAATATTCCAAATAATCATTGTACTATTAATCTAAAGATAATAGCAAAAAAGTCATATGAACACGAGTATATGGCTCTTAGCAGCTTGCATTTACTTTTACATCCAAAAATCTATATTGGTGGCAAACAACTGAAGTGATCGTCTATACTATAGTAAGCACATGAACACATGAATTTAGCCATATCACAGCCTTAATATATGTTTGATTTTAACTGAAGTCACTAACAATTGCCAAAGTGGGAATTCATACATATCAGAAGAATTATAATCAAATATATAAATAAAGTTGCTGAATATAGTGTCTGGTCATTCTGCCAATATTGGATCCTCCCAACTTTGGCCAACTGCCTTATGGGGCATTGCTAGCTATTTTGTTTCAGCTTTATACTCAATTTCAACACTTGCAAGTGCACTTTCTAGAGCTTCTGATGTAATAGTTTGTGCATCCCGCTAAGTTGTTGTGCCTACAAATATGAAATTTATAGTCATATAAATCTATAAGATTAAATATAAAACATAATTTTTTTCTCAGAGAACCAAAATATGCAACAGATATATAAGATAACAAACATTAATGACAATGAAGATTCAATCATCCATTGATACTTATCAAGTCTTTACATTGAACAAAGACCTATGACACAATTAGTCAAATTCAAATAGATTCATATTTGATTTGTAATTATTTATAATTATGTCCAATGCACCAATCATGTCTGTCGCCTAGGTCCCATTTATCATGCTTCAAAATCAGCAAAGCATTAAAATTGTGTTGCATTTTTTATATTTTCTCCTAAAAAAAATATTGTAAATAGTAATTCGATAATAAAGCCAGAGGTTCACCGTTCACCTTATTGGTGAAGCCGGTATTGTATAGAGTTGGTAGGATTATTGTATAGAGTTGGTAGGATTTGAACTGCAAATTCTTAGACAACCTAACCACTACCTTAACCAATAAGGTGCCGTATTACCCACAGAAAAAAAAAAAAAAAAATGCCAATATGGGTAGATAGCTGGGCGCTTAGAGAGTCAGAGAGAAATATTGATTAGCTGCCATGTCCTGGGCCGCCCTTCTTCCCGAGCTACCGGTCCTCATTCTCGGCCGTCTGGAGATGGCCGACTACCTCCGGTTCGGTTCCGTCTGCCGTTCATGGTGTTTCACAGTGGCCCAGAGGCCTTGCCCGCCGAAGCCACAGATCCCATGGCTGATGCTTTCCGATAGCAAGAGGGATCCCGACACCCGCTGCTTCTTCAGCCGCCCGGACCAGAAGATGTACGAAATCCAACTCCCGGAGATCCACGGTCGCTTGTGCGTCGGATCCTCCGAGGGGTGGCTGATCACCGTCGACGAGATCTCGGAGCTGCACGCTCTCAATCCGCTCACCGGGGCATCCTTGGCCCTCCCATCCGTCACGACGCTCCCTAATGTCGGCGGTGCCGTCCGTGACTCCGACGGCCAAATCACCGACTATGTCATCGTCTGTGATGACCTGCGAGAGGTGCCGTATGAAGTGGAGCGCATGCGCATGTGCTACTATGCCAAGGCAATCCTCCACCCCTCCTCCGCTGGGAGTGGCCACACCGTGGTGGTCATTTACGGACAATTCAATTCTGCATTAGCGTATGCTGGGGACGAGTGATGGACCCAACTCCAACCACCTCATCTATGGAGTCTTATGGATTATTGAAATTTGATGTCTTGAGATTCGGTCCACAAAGAGCCTACAGTGAGGTTCAGAATGATGAACGGAGTTCAACGAGCCTAAGAACATAATTCTCTAACATTAGCGTATGCTGGGGACGAGTGATGGACCCAACTCCAACCACCTCATCTATGGAGTCTTATGGATTATTGAAATTTGATGTCTTGAGATTCTGTCTACAAAGAGCCTACAATGAGGTTCAGAATGATGAACGGAGTTCAACGAGCCTAAGAACAGTCCAAATGGAGTTCAGATGGAGAAACTGCATGCGAAAGAAGATGAGGAAGTGGATTGGTATGGCCCATAGATGACAGACGGGGTAAGTCAATCGACCCCCGAATCAAGTCAACCAACCCTCGACATCCGACTCAACAAAGATCGACTGACTGAACATACAACTCCAACTATGCATCGGCTGACACCGACTCATGATCGGCGAACTGATTGACATTCGGTTACTACCGATCAACAACAGAACAATCTCCGATCTGGGACCGTCGGCATATCAGAACTACTAGCCGGTGATCACTTGGACGTTCTATCAACATGCCAATATTGTTGATATATAATCGGCCAGTCTGCTCAACATGCGGTAACTATTATGAACGACAATTAGTGGAGATTAATGACCCACTAACTCTACAATTATGGTCCGATAATTTAACGTCATAAAAAGTGGGACCACGTACTCGATAGTTACATCAAATTCACTTATAAAAGGAGGGTAAAAAAACAGTACTGGTAAGAGACTTCTGGCCAGAACTCTACTACTCTCGATACTCAAATCTGCTACTGTTCAAAGCATAAGCACGTGCGGCTCAAGCACCTGCGTGGCCTAGTGCGCGAGCTCATAGGCAGCCCATATGCAAGAGTGGCCTAGACTGCACGGTGTACCGCAATCCACTGCAGACTGCGGTTCACGAGAGAGTACATGGATCGGCTGAGCATTTCGCGAGCAGTTTCTCACGGTCTACGGTGGACCAGCAAAGTTTCAATGGCATTTCTCACGGCTCATGCTGGGTTTTATGGATTGAGTCAGATAATGCACGATCGGATGGCACAGAAGTGTTTGCGGTCATCATCGGACGATCAGAAAGGCTTTTGAGTCTTGTTCGAGTCCTGTTACCAAGTAGGACTTGGATTTAGAGCTTTTTAAAGTCTGGCGGACAAATAGAGGGGCAGTGTGGCATGGTAGTGCGGTAGAGATCTGAAACCGTAGAGCAGAGGACAGCAACAGCCAAAAGAGAATAGAAGAACAGGGGTGTTTCGGATAGACTATCAGGTAGTGGATAGTGATTGTTTCAGGAGTTCAGAGATTTTCTAAAAAGAGAGCTTTTGTGAGAGAGCTTCTTAAGAGAGAGAGGTTATGTGTACGAGGATTGAAGATGTGATATCTTCTTGTAATTTTTTTTTATAATTAAGCTTATATATTTTGTGGAGATGAGCTTTTTAGCTGATCCATATGTTTGATTATTTTTTTATTTTTTATTTTTTTTATTATATTAAGCATGGTATTGAAAAGACCCTATAATGATGGTGTCTTAATCAGACATCTCCAATAAACCATATTAGAGTAGGTGGTATCACAACACTTTATGGACATCATCTTTCGCAAGGGGTAGTTCCACGCTATAGAATACACCGAGCAGCTTATGGTTTTCGATCTCGATGCCCCGAGCTCGCCGATGGTGACAGGGGTATCAGGTCCTGATTCGAGGCTGGGTTGCTACAATCAAAAGTGCCTGATGGAGTCATCGGATGGTAAAGATATGTTCCAGGTGTGGAGGGACTCTGACCGAGTATCGATGGATGAGAATGAACAGAGGGAGTCTGTCCTTCATATGGATCTAGAAGCTGTATCGTCTGCTCCATCATATGGATCTAGAAGCACTGATAGTCGTCGATGCGTGCAGCCAACTCCTGAGCTCGCTGTCAATCCTTACAGTCTATCTCTGCACCTCCATCAACCGAGCCTCATACGCAGAATGGATGTCCATCCTAGATGAGCGTAAGGATAAGGGAGCAATGATCCCATACCCTATACCCCCTAACATAACAGGATCTCGTACCGAGCACTCGATCACAGATCTCATCATCTGTGGGTGCGGTCGAGCCCTCAAGGATAGGTTGGGATCTCATGTTTGTCATACGATCCTAAAAATTAAAATTATAGTTATTTTAATTTTATAATAAAAATCAGATTGTGAATGAAAAATAATTGAAAAAACTTACAAAGAGCTTCTGACTCTCCGTTGTCCACTCCCCCGATTGTCGCTGGTGGATCTGCTGGTAGATATCAATCCTACCAGAAAGCTCGCCACTCTCAGCATCTCTCTGTAATTTAAGAATTAATTAAAAAAAATTTAAATAACTAAAGAATTATATGCTAATTAAAAATTACCTACCATGTGCTCTATATGACGAGCAAACGATCTCGAACCCCCACAATGTGGTACGATCTATCTCGTCTGGTTCGCTGCATTCTGGGCACATCATCTCTGTAAAATTATTAGTAAAATTAGTAAATAAAAAATTTAATTTAAGAATAAATGATTAAGTCATTAAACTCTAAAAAAAAGTTTAGATGTGTAATCTGATATGCCGGATCCTCGTAATACCAGCATATGGTAGTCTAATCGTCTATGGTGATGCTGTCATAGAGCTACTGCCGTGCTACCTCCTCCTCATGATCCTGCACCATCCGATACCAATGCTGATGCATGTGATGATGATAGTCCTTGAAACACAATAATAACTGAGTGACGATGGCTCGCCTCACACGATCCTCCTCAAAAGCAATGATGTCAAATACACCCTGCCAATAATAAATATTAGAAGAATACTATGCAAATTAAATATTCATAATATAATTTATTTTATCTGTAATTGGGTGTAGAAAATCTCTCTTTGAGCTGGTAGAATGTGACGCCAATCGAAGAATATCACGGGGGCATAACTGCAGCATATGATGCCCAGCTCAGTCTACCATGGCTCACACCATCCCCTAGTGGATCTGGTGTAGCCGGCCAGTATCTTGATTTGGAGATGCTGTCTCGGATGCTCGCGTCTCCAATACTTCAGAGCGAGGTTCTTCGATGGACCTCGCCCTCACATCACCATTGATGAGGACTCACCTGAAACAACAATAAATAAATCATTAGTATGATCCAAATAAAATAATCAAATTTTATTATATATAAAATGTAATGATTAATACCACTGGGACCCACCTCACTGGGATCTGTCGGTGTAGGACCCTCTGACAGTGGAGCCGGTGCGATAATGAAGATCGGTGGAGGTACCTCAACCTCCGAGGTATCTGCAACGAGCTGTGAACGCGAACATCATCGTTTGTCTCATAATGCCATATCTATAGAAATTGAGATATAAATAAATATAATAATAAATAATAATAATAATAATTAAATAATATTATAATGAATATAATTATATCACATATCATTATTGGAAGATAAAATTGAACAAACAATATAGATCTACTCATCAATATTCGTATCTTCCTCGATGTATAGATCCTCGTCTGAATCACAGTAATCGATATATATATCATTTTCTATCTTATCATCATTTATGAACTGATCGTCGTCCTCTGACTCATCAAGATTAAATACAAAATCAGCTTCAACTTCGTTGGATGGAAGATCAGCCCTACTCAAAAGTACCGTTACAAGTTCTTCATCAATCAAAATCTCGGCTCATATTTTTTCTTCTTGCTGAAAAGCTTCCTCTTCATATAAATCCAAATTTTTATCCATCTCTAATTGAGTTGATATGTCATATACACCTTGTTGGTGCAGAATTTCGTCAATGCCGGAGAAGCTGGAGTCGAGGGGATCACGGCCACCATCGGGACCTGCAAGGAAAGTCTAAATCGGAGTTGGGGGTGCTCCGGCAAGACCCTCCGATGCTCAAGTCAGTACTCTGCTTCAACGGAAATGGAACACTCGAATGAAATTTTAGTAGAGTTTGAGAAAGCTTGAGAAAATTTTCAAAAACTTACCAAAACTGTTGCCTTACCCCATTTTATAGTAGAATGCGGTATGATCCCATCATTAATGGTGCAAACAACTGGAGAGTTGTCAAATCGTCGGGGGCTGTTAAATCGGCATGGGTTGTCAGGTCATCAGAATTGATCCATGTCCTTGACAAGACAATACCCCAGGATGGCCGCACAGCATGTCCTTGACGGGACAACAGCCCATAGCGGTTGTATGGTGTTTAGACGGGCTAGCTGACTATATGTCGGTATTTGACTGTCGGGACGTCGGGTGGTGACTCAAAAATATCATCGGCTGATCTGGTGCCTTGTGAAAGTCGAACGTCGGCTGCCATCCCCGACAGTGAGTCAGTGATATATGTTCGATCGTTCAGTCGGTTGGGAACAGTATTGATCTGTTTGGTCGGCATACCTTCGGCTAGATATTGTCGGCAGTCATTGTCGGAGTCGTCTGTCTGTCTGGTGGGTAGAGTCGGGTGTCGGTCGGATCGGCCCGAGGATAAGTCGATGTATGGGGGTCAATCGGTATATCCCAACAAGGACCATGCAATGGCTTCTTTCCTGTCTTGTGATGGAGCCTGTCCGTTGTAGAAGTTTGTCTGGAATCCAATTCTGTTGTAGAAGTTCGGACGGAGTCCAGTTCTTGTAGGAGTCCGGAAGGAGGCCGTTTACGGTAGAAGCTCGGATGGAGGTCGGTTGCTGTGGAAGTCCGGATGAAGATTGCTTATTGTAGAAACTTGGATGGAGGCTGGTTGCCGTGGAAGCCCGAATGGAGACCGCTTATTGTAGAAGCTCGGATGGAGGCTGGTTATCGTGGAAGCCCGGATGGAGATCGCTTATTGTAGAAGCTCGGATGGAGGCTGGTTGCCGTGGAAACCTGGATGGAGACCGCTTATTGTAGAAGCTCAGCTGAAGTCCGCTTGCAATAGAAATTCGGACGGAATTCGCTTACTGTGAAAGCTCGGATGAAATTCGGAAGGCGGTCAACCACTACAGAAAATCGACTGATAGTGAAGCCCGGAGAGTATTTGGAGCAGTCCGATAGACGACTGAAGGAGCTCATTATTGGAGAAGTCTGGAGGGTACGATAGGAGCTCATCCGTTGGAGGAGTCCGGAGGACACCGTGGAAGGTCGACTGCTGGAGGAGTCCGGATGGTACTGTGGAAACTCGTCCATTAGAGGAGTCCGAAGGACATCATGGAAGCTCATCCGTTAGAGGAGTCCATTGGGTACTGTAGAAGCCCGTCCGTTGGAGGAGTCCGGAGGACGTCGTGGAAGCTCGGACGGTCGGGGAAGTTCAGAAAGACGCCGCACAAGGTCGGAAGCTGGAAGAGTCCTGAGAGGGTTGGCCTCTTACGAACTTTGGCTGGGGTTATTTTATACCCAACACCAGTCCCCCTACTTTCGAGTTTGGATTTCGAATGAATAAAGTATAGAGAAATTTTCACAACCGAAGTTGCCCCCCTTGATTTTCGTACTCGATTATTTTTAGATATTTTGGCGTTTGGCGCGCTGGTGCTGGAGTCTTTTCAAATCGAGGTGACTCAAAAAGATTTTTTGAAATTCTTGCTGGAGCGTTGCTCTAGGTATGGCGTAATAATGATTCTATCAGTCGTCAGCCGTCTGCCACAACGAGTGGGACACGCGACGGTTGTAGATCGGCCAAAGGAGATCTGCAGTCATTATTGCGCTGGATTCTGAGGTCTATTTAAATCCATCCTCCTCCTTCAGGGGTTTCACCTTGTCTGAGATTTCTCTTCAGTCCCTTCTTCTTCCCCGAGAGTTTCGCCCTCCTCCGACGTCCCTCTCGATCTTAGGCACCCTTCAGGTCGACCTCCATCGTCCTCGCTGCCCTTCTGCACCTCTCAGACCAGCCTAGGTTAGTTTCGAAACCCTCTTTTTCTTGCTGTTCTTCTATTTCTCCTTCGCATTCCGCTCGTTCGGTTTCTCCGCGAGCACCTTGTTTCCTATTTTTCCTAATTTTTTTGAGATTTTTTTTGGGATTTTCATTTGATTCAAAATGTCCTCCAACACTTTCTCCCCTAGCAGTTCTAGAAGTTCGTCAGCTCCAGCCCCCCAAAATCCTAGTACTGTAGATGAACCCATACTTAGGGTCGAACCCCGTCCGATCTTTGTACCAGACACCATTCCCAGCTCTTTAACCTCGAACAAACTCTCGCTGATCAGGATTCAGTACGGGGTTCCTTCGGAGTATGAGCTCGAGCTTCCCAAGCCAACTGACTGGGCTAGCACCCCTCTCCCTGGCCATTTTTGCTTATACTAGAAAGCCTTTCACGTCGGGCTTCGACTTTCACTTCCACCTTTTGTTGTTGCTCTTTTTCACTTTTTAAATATTTCTCTAGTTTTTGTAGCGCCGAACTCCTTTAGGTTTCTGATAGGATTTCTTTTCCTCTGTCATTTAGCTGAAGTCCGACCAACTCTTTTCTTGTTTAGAAACTTCTATATCTTTAAGCATCACCCCTCGGTAAAAGACTGGTGGTACTTCTCTCCTCAGTTCAGTAGAAAGGGGTTGCTGAAAGGTGCCCCCTCTTCTATCCACAACTGGAAGGAGAGGTACTTCTACGTCCGATGCACGACCTTGAGGCTGGGGTTGCCCCCCTGGGGCTCCCTGAGGGACTCCGTCCATCATACTTCTAGCCTGGGAAAGGATGACCTTGAAGCCTCCAATAAACTTAAGGCTTATCCAGCTCCTCTCCTCTCCGACCTTTTGAAGGAGCAACTTTTAGTTAACGTCGGCCTGAGCACTCTCAACCCTGTCGGTATTTTTTTTTTTTATGATGATTTGTGTTGTGACACTCTTGTTTCCCGACAACAGTGTCCTGCCGAAGCTCTTCCCCTACCGCAGGAGATTTCTTTAAAGTCAATGATTCGAGATCTCAAAAGAAAAATTCATCACCTAACGAAGAAATCAAAAAAGATGGACGACGAACTTCATAGGCTGAGGAAGAGCCATTCGGAAGCCACCGTGGTGGTTACTCACCTTCGGAACCTCCACAAAAAGGGCTTCATGGACTACACTCGGAAGAAGACCAACTTTGTGAAGGAGCTTGAGGAACTCCAAAAATGCGCCAGCGATCGATCTTGGACTCAGGCTTCCAAGATCAGCTCCCTCGAGGTCGAGTTGGCGGCTGCACGGGAGAAGATCGACCAATTGAAAGGGAGCTCATCCTGGCTTACAACTCAGGCCGACCATGATCGAGACTAGTCGAAGAAATTCTCTGACCTCCAGAAGCAGCTACAGGACTCCGAGATGAATTACAATGCCTACCGAGTCGGCTGGTGCGGGCAAATAGACAACTATAGAAGGAGGCTCAAGACAGCGACCGATGAGGTTGCTCGCCTTCAGAAGTAGTTGTCCGAAAGAGTCCAGGCCATTTCGGTTCAAGGCTCCGGCGAGCTCCGATCCCTGAGAGGGACCATGGAAGAACTGTCCATGGCCCTTGGGAAGGAGAAGGCCGAACTACAGCGGCTGAAAATTCAGTTGACCTATGAGCAGCAGGTGGTCAAGGATGCTGAAGCAGAGTCCGAAGTTCTGAGAAAAAGGCTTCGGGAATCAGAGGACGAAAGCCGGCGGTTTCACCAAATGTACCGGGAGATGCTGTTAAAAAAGAAGAAACTAGAAGAAGAAGTTGAGAACTTAAAGCAATCCCTGATAATGACTGAAATCGAGAGTTTGAAGTCAGAAGAAGCCGAGCTTCCTTAGAGCTTCTTCTACTTTTTGTTCTATGTTGTCATTTTTTTTTTTGGCCTTCAAAGGCTTTTGTAATGCACTCTTTACTAATGAAATGAAAAAAAAAATTCATTACCTTGTCTATTCTTGCTCTGAGTTATCGTTTACCGAGCTTCTCTTATCTTTTATCTTATTCGATGTCGATGTTGTTTGAAGGTTCCTGATCATCGTCGTGTTGATTCGCTCTTTTTGTTCATGACCGAAGGTCTTTTTGAGGCCATTCGAATTTGACGCTTTCTCCCGGTGTTCGAGCTTGGGGTCCAAACTTCTCATTACTTTGAGGAAGTCTATTTTCTTCTGCTAGTGTTGGGTCCCCCCTTAGAGACTGAAGATTTTTGACAAGAGTTTTCTCCCTCGTTGAGACGAGGTTCCTTGTGTCTTAGATATAGTCTGTTTTTCCCTTATTTTTATCTCCCCTCCTTTTTTTTTATGTTCGACCGAGGGTTTTTCCTCTGCTCCTAATGGGGTTATAGGGGTGTAGAGGAGCCATTGAGGAGGCTTTTCTCCTCATCCGGTCTTACACGACCAGATCTTCGTTTGTGTCGGGATGAGGTTCTCCTTCTATTTCCAACACAGTCAATTTCAGCTCACATTAGGACGAGATTTTTCTCCTATTTCTAATAGAGCTGTGGGGGCACATAAGGGCAGTTACGAGGACCTCTCCCCCGATCCGGTCTCTTAATAACTGGGCCTTCGACTTTACTCATGTTAGGATGAAGTTCTCCTCCTGTTCCTAATATGGTTGTGGGGGTGCATAAGGGCCGTTGCGAGGGCCTCTCTCCCCATCCGATCTCTTAATAATCGGGTCTTCGACTTTGCTCATGTTAGGACGAGGTTCTCCTCCTGTTCCTAACAGGGCTGTGGGGGCACATAAGGATCGTTGTGAGGGCCTCTCCCCCCATCCGATCTCTTAATAACCGAGCCTTCGACTTTGCTCATGTTAGGACGAGGTTCTCCTCCTGTTCTTAACATGACTGTGGGGGTTCATAAGGGCCGTTGCAAGGACCTCTCTCTCCATTCGGTCTCTTAATAATCGGGCCTTCGACTTTGCTCATGTTAGGACGAGGTTCTCCTCCTGCTCCTAACAGGACTGTGGGGGCACATAAGGGCCGTTGCGAGGACCTCTCCCCCCATCCGATCTCTTAATAATCGGGCCTTCGACTTTGCTCATGTTAGGACGAGGTTCTCCTCCGGTTCCTAACATGGCTGTGGGGGCGCATAAGGATTGTTGCAAGGGCCTCTCCCCTCATCCGGTCTCTTAATAATCGGGTCTTCAACTTTGCTTATGTTAGGACGAGGTTCTCCTCCTGTTCCTAACAGAACTGTGGGGGGACATAAGAGCCGTTGCGAGGGCCTCTTCCCCCATCCGATCTTTTAATAACCGGATCTTCGACTTTGCTCATGTTAGGATGAGGTTCTCCTCCTGTTCCTAACATGGCTGTGGGGGTGCATAAGGGCCGTTGCAAGGGCCTCTCCCCCCATCCGGTCTCTTAATAATCGGGCCTTCGATTTTGCTCATGTTAGGATGAGGTTCTCCTCTTATTCCTAACAGGGCTGTGGGGGCACATAAGGACCGTTGCGAGGGCCTCTCCCTCCATCCGGTCTCTTAATAATCGGACTTTCGACTTTGCTCATGTTAGGATGAGGTTCTCCTCCTGTTCCTAACATGGCTGTGGGGGTGCATAAGGGCCGTTGAAAGGGCCTCTCCCCCCATCCGATCTCTTAATAACCAGGTCTTCGTTTGTGTCGGGATGAGGTTCTCCTCTTGTTCCTGACACGCTTAGTTTTGATTGTCTGAAGGAGCTACTCCCTGTCGTTATAAGCTCATGCCAAAAGAAAAGATATGTGAATATGAAACTTTTATTTAAGGCAAAGATATGCCGAAGTACCTAGTCCCCCACTCTGAAGGCTTTGCTCTTGATCCGGGAGTTGTAGTAGCGGACTGCTTTCTGCTTGTAGGCTACCATCCGAACTTGAGCGGTCTTCCGCTTTTCTTTTAACAAGCCGAAGTTGGCCTTGAGATCCTGTGAGTTGCGCTGCTCGTCGAATGCCACGACTCGCATCGACGGAAGCTTGAGTTCAATCGAGATAACGACTTCTGTTCCGAGGGCTAAGGCAAAGGGGGTCTCCCCTGTGGGCAGTCTTTGGATAGTTTAGCCGGAGCCAGTGTAGCCAACTTGGAGAGAAGATCGGTCCTGATATTTTCTGCTCTTGGAATCTGCTTGATGTCAAAGCTACCAAAGGTGGGGATGATCTCTTTTACCTTTTCGAGATACTTGGCCATACTGTCCTTCCGAGCTTTATAGCTTTCGCTGACTTATCCCACCACCAATTGGGAGTCACTGTAGACTTGGAGCCGATCTACCTCTAATTCTTTGGCGATCTTCAGTCCTGCAATCAGAGCTTCATATTCTGCTCCGTTATTTATCGCAGAAAATTAGAAAGTGCAGTGCATACTCTACGATAATTCTTTCCGGATTGACCAAGATCAGGCCCGCGCCCGCGCCTGACATGTTGGAGGAACCATCTACATAAAGGCCCCAAAAACCATCAGGGAGATATGTTCTTTCCTCAGGAGAGCTCGGTTGGAGCCTTGGATTGTCAGCTTCACCTTGTTCAAGTTTGGCTTCTTCCGAGATAGTGCATTCTACTATGAAGTCTGCTAATATCTGAGCTTTTATCGTCGACCAAGGTCGATAGTTGATGTCGAATTTCGTGAGCTCGACTGTCAATTTTGCTATCCTTCTGGAAGTATCCGCTCGATGCAGAACTGCCTTAATCGGCTGGTTTCGACGTCTCTCAATACTCAACTTATGTAATAGATTGGCCGTTAAATTTTTGCTTCTTCCTTAACCAGAACTGCTGCGAGAGCCACAGGGGAGACCGCCTAGTACAGGAACAACTCCTTTCTAAGTTCGAGCTTTGCCAATAGCGGAGGTGAGCCAAGGTAGTTCTTCAATTCTTCAAACGCTTGCTGACATTCAGTGGTCCAACAGAAGTTCTTCGACTGCTTGAGAGTCTGAAAGAAAGGTAGGCACCGTTCGACCGATCTTGAGATGAAGCGATTCAGAGCTGCTACTCTCCCAGTGAAGCGCTAAACTTTCTTTATTGACTTCGGGGCGGTCATTTCCTGGATGGCATGGATCTTTTTCGGATTTGCTTCGATCCCGCACCCCGATACCATAAAGCCCAAGAATTTTCCTGAGATTACTCCAAAAGCGCACTTGGCTGGGTTCAGCTTCATCTTGTATCTTCGGAGGGCGCCGAAGGTCTCCTCAAGGTCGGCGATGTGGTTTATTGAGGATTTGCTTTTTACAAGCATGTTGTCCACGTAGATCTCCATATTGCGGCCGATCTGCTCTTTGAAGATCTTGTTCACCAGCCGTTGATAGGTCATCTCTGTATTTTTTAGGCCAAAAGGCATGACCCTGTAACAGAAAAGACCACGATCAGTGATAAAAGCAATTTTTTCTTCATCCTCTGGCGCCATCCTGATTTGATTGTAGCCAGAAAATACATCCATGAAAGTGAGAAGCTCATGGCCCGAGATTGCATCTACTAATTGATCAATTCTGGGCAGAGGATAACTATCCTTTAGATAGGCTTTGTTTAGCTTTTTGAAGTCTATACACATCCTCCACTTGCCGTTCACCTTCTTGACGAGAACCACATTGGAGACCCAGTTCGGATAGTTGACTTCTCTGATGAACCTGGCTTTCAGGAGTTTATCAACTTCCTCAGCCATTGCCTTCTACCTTTCCGGTGCATGACCTCAGATTTTTTCCTTCGTCAGCCAACGTTTGAGATCGACAGCTAGACGGTGTTCCATGACTTCCGCATCAATCTCCAGCATGTCCACTGGAACCCAAGCGAAAACATCTGCATTCTTTTGTAAAAAATTGATGAGCTGTGTCCGCACCTCTTCTCCCAGGTTGGAGCCGATCTTTATCACGTGCTCTTCATTCCCATTGTTCAAAAGAATTGGGACAAGATCTTCGATTGGCTCACCCCGTTCTTCAGCAAGATCATCGCGGATGTCTAATCCATCAACCGGATAGGGGTCAGACTGACCATTTCTTTGTAAGGCTATGTTATAGCAGTATCTTGCTGGGACTTGATCTCCTCTGACCTCTCCGACCCTTTGGCTTGTAGGAAATTTTAACTTCAAATGGTAGGTCGATACCACAGCTCAGAGGGTGTTGAGGTCAGGTCGGTCGAGTATCGCATTGTAGGCAGACGGCACCCTTACTACCAGAAAATCTACTTGCGCTCTAGATTGTTTCAGGTACTGACCTGCAACTACGATCAAAGTTATTACACCTTTCACTGGCACAGCATCGCCAGTGAACCCTACCAATGGGGAGCTTATCGGTGCTAATTGATCATCCGGAATGGATATTTTTTAGAATGCATCGTAAAACAAAATACCGGCCGAGCTTCCATTATCAACAAGGATGCGGCATACATCATAGTCAGTAATATTTAAAGAAACTACCACCGCATCATTATGGGAGAATTAAATCTCCTGGACATCTTCTTCAGTAAAGGTTATAGATTCTTCAGTTCTCTACTGCTTGGGGGGTCCGGTCGATCCACTGGCTACTCCCTGTGGGGGTCCTCTAGAGATGGTGTTGATGATCTCTATTGGAGGTCGATCTTCAGGCTGTTCTTCCCTCCTTGGCGGCTCTGGTGGTGGTAGGGCCCTCGATCGATCTTCTCTACCTTCAGGCTGGCATCGGATGAATCTATTGAGCCGACCTCATCTGATGAGCTCCTCGATCTCATCTCGAAGCTGAATACACTCCTCCATGTCATGGACGTGGTCACAATGATGGAGGCAGAACTTGTTAGGGTTGTACTTTTCGAGGTGTACACGCATCCTTTCCGACCTTGGCAGCTGCTCCCTGATCTCCATCAGTATTTGAGCTTTTGGAGCATTGAGAGGGGCGTAGCTATGGAATCTTCTTGGGGGAGAGCTCCGTCAAAATCTGCGATCCAGATTTTTTTGCCTATGAGCTCGGGGGGGAGTTCGGACACGCTTATGCCCGGGGAGAGTTCGGGAACGCGGTCGAGCTTCACTCGGCCCTTTTTCAGCTACGGACTTACCGGGATCACCCGCCTGCCGCTCCTTCGCGGCCTCCTCATCCTTCAGCTTGAAGGCTTCCTCTGCTCGGGCATACCCTTCGGCCAGAGTCAGTAAATCAGCGAAGTCCCTGGGATACTTCTTTTTCAGAAAAAATAAAAGGTTATTCTTTTGAAGACCGCTCTTCAGGGCGGCCATTGCAACCGACTGGTCCAAGTTTCGAACCTCCAATACGGTGGCATTAAAATGGTTGACATAAGTTCGGATGGATTCTCCCTCCTTTTGTTTGATGTTGATGAGGGACTCCGAACCTCTCCAGGGACGTCGACTGCTGACGAAATGAGCCATAAACTGGTGGCTCATTTGATCAAAAGAGAAGATAGTACCCGACTTCAATATCGAGTATCAATTTCTTGCTGCTCTCTTCAAGGTAGATGGGAAAGCTCGGCACAGGATGGTGTCTGGCATGCCATGGAGCAGCATCATTGTCCAAAAAGCCTCCAGGTGGTCAATCGGATTTGAGGTCCCGTCGTAGCTCTCAAACTGGGGGAGCTTGAAGTTTGACGGGATCGATTCCTGTATAATCCTTTGAGAAAAAGGAGGGTCAGTACAGATATCTTCATCGTAAGCAGGGAGAGCATGGCGAAGCTCTTCGATCCGTCGGTCCATCTCTTGAAACCTTTGATCTAGAAAATTCTCTCGATCGTGAATCTCGAGGGTCTTCCGACAGAACGGAGGTAGGGACCCTCCGAGGGCGGAATCGTGATCAGATAGAGGGCTCTCCGCCCCCTGCTTCCCCTTTCCAGGGGATACAAGGCGACTGGCCCAAGTGGGCCACCCGATCATCGGCTTTCGAAATTTCGACGATGCTCTTTCCAGCCACACAGATGCCTGCGGCTGCTGCTGCTGCTGCATGGCCTACACCGCTTCGGTGAGACCCCTGACCTGTTGAACCAGCAAGTCGAACTGCTCCATGCCGACTGCCATTGCCGGAGGGAGAGGAGCCTGGGAAACTGGAGATGGGGTCGGAGCCGGTGGGTCTTGTCGAGATCTGACTGTGGAGGTCGTAGATCGTCTGGTGGATGCCTTTCGGGGAGGCATCAGGTTAGGATCTGGCTGGAGAAGAAGAAGAAGATGTCGAAGAAGACAGTCTCGTTGAGTACTTCTTTAAGAACAAGGGTACTGTAAAGACACAGTCCCTTCCTCTAGCGCCAATTCTGTTGGTGCAGAATTCCACCGATGTCGAAAAAGCTGGAGTCGAGGGGATCACAGCCACCACTAGGACCTGCAAGAAAAGTCTAAACCAAAGTTGGGGGTACTCCGACAAGACCCTCCGACGCTCAAGTCAGTATTCTGCTTCAACAAAAATGGAGCACTCGAATGAAATTTTAGCAGAGTTTGAGAAAGCTTGAGAAAACTTTCGAAAACTTACCGAAACTGTTGCCTTATCCCATTTTATAGTAGAATGCGGTATAGTCCCGCCATTAATGGTGCAGACAATTAGGGAGTTGTCAAATCATCGGGGGCTGTCAAATCGGCATGGGTTATCAGGTCATCAGAATTGACCCATGTCTTTGGCAGGACAATGCCCCAGGATGGCCGCACAGCATGTCCTTGATGGGATAACAGTCCATAGCGGTTGTACGGCATTTAGATGGGCTAGCCGACTATATGTCGGTATTCAGCTGTCGGAACGTCAGGTGGTGACCCGAAAATATCGTCGGCTGATCTGGTGCCTTGTGGAAGTCGAACATCAGCTGCCACCCCCGACAGTGAGTCGGTGATATGGGTTCGGCCGTTCGGTCAGTTGGAAACAGTATTGATCTATTTGGCCGGCATACCTTCGGCTGGATATTATCGGCAGTCATTGTCAAAGTCGTCTGTCTGTCCGGTGGGTAGAGTCGGGCGTCGGTCGGACCGACCCGAAGATAAGTCGGCGTACTTGGGTCAGTCGGTATATCCCAACAAGGACCATGCAATGGCTTCTTTCCTATCTTGTGATGGAGCTCGTCCGTTGTAGAAGTTCATCTGGAATCCAATTATGTTGTAGAAGTTCGGACGGAGTCCAGTTCTTGTAGGAGTCCGGAAGGAGGTCGTTTACGGTAGAAGCTCGGATGGAGGTCGGTTGCCGTGGAAGTCTGGATGGAGACCGCTTATTGTAGAAACTCGGATGGAGGTCGATTGCCGTGGAAGCCCGGATGGAGATCGCTTATTGTAGAAGCTCGGATGGAGGCCGCTTGCCGTGGAAGCCCGGATGGAGACCACTTATTGTAGAAGCTCGGATGGAGGCTGGTTGTCGTGGAAGTCCAGATGGAGATCGCTTATTGTAGAAGCTCGGCTGAAGTCCACTTGCAATAGAAGTTCGGACGGAATTCGCTTACTGTGGAAGTCCGGATGAAATTCAGAAGGCGGTCGACCACTATAGAAAATCGGCTGATAGTGAAGTCCAGAGAGCATTTGGAGCAGTCCAATAGACGACTAAAGGAGCTCATTATTGGAGAAATCCAGAGGGTGCGATAGGAGTTCGTCCGTTGGAGGAGTCCGAAGGACACCATGGAAGGTCGACTGTAGGAGGAGTTCGGATGGTATTGTAGAAGCTCATCCGTTGGAGGAGTTCGGAGGACATCGTGGAAGCTCGTCTATTGGAGGAGTCCGAAGGGTACTGTAGAAGCCCATCCATTGGAGGAGTCCGGAGGATGCCGTGAAAGCTCGGACAGCCGGGGAAGTTTAGAAAGATGCCGCACAAGGTCAGAAGCCGATAGAGTCCTGAGAGGGTTGGCCTCTTACGAACTTCGATTGGGGTTATTTTATACCCAACACACCTCTAGGTGTTATTTTTTGTACAACATACCAATTATCTCGATACTTTAAATCTTTCAAATATATTACTTGTTTTGTTTGAGTTGCTAATACATACGACTTATTTTGGTATCATGTTCGTGCAAGATTTACACTGATAAATTATGAATCAATATGAATACTGATCTTGTTATTACTAATATCCCACCATTCACACTAAAATAAAAATACAAAATTACTGAATCCATACTTCAGTTCTATGATATCTACCAGTACACCATAATAATTAATCTCTTCTTCTCCTTCATATCCTGTTGTAGCAATTCCACATTCTGGATACGTCGTTGCATCTCAAGTTTTCTTGTGTGAAATCTTATTCCTCCAATGATATAGGATGCGTAGTGATTAACCCTTCGATCGGAATCACATGCTAAATCATGCAACTCATCGATCGCACCCACTTCTTAATTGAAATACTTATGTTTCATCAATATCATAAAATAAAAAATTATATTAGTTCAAATAATATTATTTATAAGTAAATAAATAATATATCACTAATGCAACTTACAAGATCACCAAATTATTTTGTAAATTCCCTCCTATGTTGATCATCGGCATCCGTATTATTCTCTCTCATAGTATACTCTTATGCTCATTGCAAGAAGTTATGATTTTTAATTTTATATCGATGTGAAAAAAAATTTTAATCCTTAAACAGTATGGTAAGATGATACTTACTCAATAAAATCTTTAATTTCTCCATAATTATTTAGAACGTAAAAGTGTATTTTGGATAGCTCGTTCACGTCCATAAATTCATATCTCCTTGCACCAGTAGGTCGAACCGTTTGTTTAAATATAGACAACGTCGGTTTATTGTCACCCCATTCATGATCTACGTTACGATCTGCATGATTGAATCTTGTTTCAATATTGTCAAGATACATCGAGCAGAATATGACACACTCGGTAGCTACATATGCTTCCGCTATAGACCTTTCATGCCTTGCTTTATTGCGCACATACTTTTTTAAGGTGCACAAAAATCTGTAAACAAGAATAAATTTAAATTTTAGAAATACATTTACATCTTATAATTGATATGATAAAGTATGTATAATTTATTTATCTTTCAATAGGATACATCCATCGATAATGCACCGGTCTGGCCAAAAGAGCTTTCTTTGGAAGATGAACAGCTAGATGTACTAAAACATCAAAAAATGATGGTGAAAAATTTTTTTCTAACTTACAAAGAATGAGTACGATATTCTTCTCTGATCTCTAAAGTAAGTTAATCTTCAATTTTCGACAACACAGTTCTTAGAAGAACACTCCTAGCTCAATCAATGCAGTTTGACCATCACCACCCAAATAGCCATGCATGACCACAGGAAGCAAATATTACATCATCACATAGGAGTCATGACTTTTCATACCGAAGATATTACCGTCATTGTTCCCAATACACCGCGATATGTTTGAAGCGTATGCATAAGAAAACTTTACGGTTTTGAACTATCCATAGAAATTCTTCTTTTCCTCTCCAAACAGCGAATAACATGCGGATAGCATAAAAAATCTCTCACCTTGATGAACTAAATGTAACGTCGATCAGATTCCCATTTCCTACAAATCAAGACTAGCTTTTATATAATTTTTTATTTTTTCTAAAATATTCAATACAGTACTGATGATATTATCATAAATATTTTTTTCAATGTGCATTACATCTAGATTATGATGAAGTAGTAGCTACTTCCAATATGGCAGTTCGAAAAAGATACTTCGCTTCGTCCAATTCAGCTCAGCTTCAGTATGCTTTCGCTTGCGAGTACCTGATATTTTTTTAAATTGGACGTTTCCAAAAACTTCAAGTTGTTCTAAAATTTCTGCTCCACTTAACTCCTTAGGTGGCGGACGTCGATCGGACTTACCATCCAAATATTGATTATAACGGATCCTCTAAGAATGATTAGCAGGAAGAAACCGCTGATGATCCATGAAACATATTTTCCATCTGTGCTTTAAATGTAAAGAGGATGCATCCCTATTGCATATTGGACATACAAGATATCCTTTGATGCTGCATTCAAATAAATTTTTATATACCAGAAAATCATTTATGGTCCATAGAATCGAAGCATGTAACTTAAAATTACTTCGACTCACAGAATCATATGTCTGTACCCCATTTTCTTATAACTCCTTCAAATCATCAATTAAAGGTCGTAGATATACATCAATTTCATTACCTGATGTTTTCAGATCCAGAATCAACAGTGACATAAAAATAAATGATTCTTTCATGTACTTCTAAAGTGATATATTATATACAACTAGCATCACAGGCCACATGCTATAAGAGGTACTCAGATTGCCAAAGGGATTAAATCCATCTGTCACTAGATCAAATCGGATATTGTGCGGGTCACTCGTAAAGTATGGATGCTTTGCATTGAAGTTTTTTTACACTAAAGAGTCGGTCAGATGGCTAAGTATGTTCTCCTCCAAAATCTGCTGCTCATAATGTTATCTCATTTCTTCAACTGTCTTTGTGGACATATACAACTTTTGAAGTCTTGAAATCAATGAAAAGTATCTCAAAATCTTTTGAGGTATCTTCTTTGCTTTCCTAATATCGATTTTGTATCTAGACTCACCGTATTTCGGACATTCAGTTGCTTGTTCGTTATCCTTATAAAATAATATACAGTTATTTTTGTAGGTATGTATAGAAGTATAGTCAAGTCTCATTTCTCACATGTATATTTTAGCTTCAGAATATGATTTTGAAAGTCTCTCTCCATCGGGCAGAGCTACTTTAATCAATGTTAAAATTTGAACAAATGACTTCTGACTCCATCGGTTCATGATTTTAATATGAAGTAACTTTATCAAAAACTCTAACTTGAAAAATTTTGTACAATTTGGATAGAGTGGCACTCGTGAATCCCTTACAAGATTTGCAAACTGTTCAGAAGTTCCTTCTACCTCAAATTGGATATTATGTTCATGATCAGAATTACTTTCAGATGTAGCAGTATTCATGCGTATATTTGAACAAGCACCTTGATGTAAATCATCTAACAATTCTCTAATACCACTATGTTCGACAGGTCCAGTAGCATCACTATCATCTTCAGTATCATCATCGTTACGCACCACTTCATTCGGATCATCCTCTCCATGCCATATCCAATAACTATACTTTTTATCCATACCATATTGTAGCAGATGCTCCTCAATAAATATTATGTGATGATATACCATATTGACATATATCTCACATGGACACTTTATCCGACTAGCACTGTCAGCCTTATGTCGTGCAAAGTCAATGAAATCTCGAACGTTTTTTCGATATTCAGGCAAAAAAATACCTCTAGCATTCATCTAACTTTTGTTAATATTCATCTAACAACAAACACAAAATTATTAACAACCAAAAAAAGTTCAATAGTATTTTGGATCTCGATCCAAATTTCAGACTGAATCGCATTTTGAATTTCAGCCAAAATTCCTACCCAGATCCAGATCCAGATCACTTGATACAAAATAACACATATTAAAAAACACATACAAACTGAACATTAACACAGAAAATGTGTTACATCAACTTAATGAAGTAAACATGCATGATCCTATCTTTTTTAAATCATTACTAACAGGTATGGCCCTATCTCTTTCAGAAAAATAATAATCTCATTATTGTTATTAGTGAATATTTCATCTTATTTTCGTAGAAATTTCGACAGCATCTCCCCATGGTTCTCCAAGTATACGATGTGGATATGGTGCCTACGCACCTGGATATACCCAGAGAACAATGGACAGATAACTATTGAATACCACATAATGAAACGAAATATCAACTATTAACAATAATAATATTAATATTTTTTTAAAAAGCCCAAATACGGAACATCCAAGTTTCGATCTCGATGAAGATCAAAACTTGAACGAAAATCTACGGCTCAATGTAATTTAAGTACCATCTTTGAACGTGCATTCGAAATAAATTTTTAATTTTTCAAAAAAGAATAACTTCATATTGAAATTTCTTCATCAGAAATTTTAATAGAGTTTTTTCTAAAATAGAAATACTTTTTTATTTATAATTTCAGCGGCATACAAAATAGCACATAAAATAATTTAATTATAACAAGTAACAGCAATGTGCATTGTGTTAGTAAAAAAATAATTAGTCAAATAATTAAATAATTTCAGCAGTAATACTAAAAAATAATATGCAACAATTATAATAATTTCAGCATGACCCGACCAGGCTGAACCCGAAACCAACCCGACCCGACTCCGACCCGTCCCGACCCCAACCAGTCCCGGGCCCACCCAACCTACCGGACCGCTCCGACCCCATCTCCGAAGGCCCCGGCCCAACCCAAAACGGACCTGACCTGGACCCGACCCCGGCCCGACCCGACCCGGCCTGCAACCGACTCGACCCGGCCCAGCCCCAACCCGAACCGCCCCATCCCGGCCCCGTCCCCGACCCTTCCCCGAAGGCCCTGGCCCAACTCGGAACCGACCCGGCCCGAACCCTACCAGACCCAACCTGCCCCATCCCGGCCCAACTCGACCCAGCCTGGCCCGGACTGGAACTGACCCGACCCGATTTACCCCGGCTCCACTCGACCCGCTCGGAACTGACCCGACCCAGCCCGACCCGAAAATGACTAGGCCCGGCCCTGTCTCGTCACGGACCCAACCCGACCCAATCATAACCCGGACCAGCCCAGCCCAACCCGAAAATGACCAGGCCCAGCCCCATCACAGACCTGACCCGATCACGAACCTGACCCGACCCAGACCCGACTCGGCCCGGACACGGCCCGGACCCAGCCAGAACTCAACCCGGCCTGACCCGGGCCCCGGGCCCCGGACCCAGCCACGACCCAGCCCGGACCCAACCCGACCCTGCAGGCCCCCATCTCCGGCCCATCGATGCCGGACTGCCGTCCCCATCCCCGGCCCGCCCTCCCCGGCACCAGCCCGTCGGACCCGCCCCGTAGGCCCTGTAGCCCTGGCAAGCAGGCCCCGTGGCCTCGAACCGCCGTCCCCGACCCCGACCCCGACCCACCGGACCCGTCCCCGACCCCGACCCGCCGGACCCGTCCCAAGCCCCAGCCCGTCGACCCGTCCCAGGCCTCGGGCCGTCGGACCCGACCCACAGGCCCCGCAGCCCCAGCCCATAAGTCCCACTGGCCCGGCCCACCGTCCCAGGCCTAGGAGCACAGTCGTCGGCCCGGCTCGCCGGCCTTGTCACCGTCCCCATCCCCAGCCCAAACCCCCTCGAAAAAAAGTAATAAAACTCACCTCGATGGTGGTGCTGGCAACGACTTTCGGATGGTGACGGCGATGGCGGAGCGAATAGCGACAGCAGTCAGACAAGGGGAGAGACGCGGGATGTCACGGGGGGAGCACGAGAGAATGCCAAGTGAGGGTGAGGTGGGCAACGAGAAAGAATATGGGTTTCAGATGGGACATGATGGGACGCAGGGTACTAGCGATGAAAATTTTTGTCGCTAATAATTAATTTTCATCGTAAATAATTTAAACAAAAAAAATAATTTGCGATAAAAACCAAATTTTTCATCGCTAATAAGATTATTAGCGACTAATAAAATTTTCATCGCTAATAGTTCCCGTCAAAAAAAAAATCTCCCGCTGAAAAGAATTTTCTCCCTGAAAAATATTATTTACAACAAAAATATAGGATTTTGTCGCTAATAGTCTCCACCAAAAATTTTTCGATAAAAAAATTTTATTTACAATGATTATTTTCATTTCTAATTACGTTATTAGCAACAAAAAATTCCTTCCATCGCTAATGATTACTAAAAAAGAATTTCTACTTTATAAGTCTTTTATAAGTAATTATATAATGCTCGCATGATAAAAAATTTTCAGATCCAACTGACAAGATAGACGATAGGACCACATTGATTCACTGAAAGCGAGTTCAAGGATTTGACTGCAAACTTTTTAACTTAGGATTTCATATGAAAAATGATGATATTTGAGAAGTCAAAAAAGTACCTTACTTCTTTCTTCTCTGATGTTGTTGTTTAGGAAGTATGTGACCAAGTTCATCCGGTCCTCTTTCATGGCCCACATGGTTGGGACTATATCTATCTTTAAATCTTCATAGAATGTTAATACTTCCGTAACCTATTTCCCAGGCATCATATATTTTGTCATGCTTATTTAGATTTTGTAGAACTCATATTATGTTTAGGTTCAATGAGAACTACATAAAAAATAAGCTAAATTTGGGCCTGATCCTATCTAAGAGACTCAATGGAGCCATCGGCAAATAGAACTAGGCCTCTTTAGCACCAAAGCCCAGATATGGGGTGCAAAATTTTTCCTTGATCTACTGCCATGTCACCCTTTTTATTTATTTTTTTTGTTTATTAACTAAAATGGATGGAAGACCAACCAAAATCAGGCAGAAGCATGATTCAAAATAAGGGTGTCAATGGGTCAAATTATGTTTGTTTTACATGCAGGTTGAAGTAGGTTTGACCAATACCCCACATATACTTTTCCTTCATCCATATCAGCTTATCAACCTTTCTAAATTTTTATTCATTACTTATGTGTATATCTAAGAAATAAAATAAAATGAGGTTTTCAAAGATCACAAGCAACAAAATCAAGATTTTTCTTTAAATATATCATTATAAATATAAATAAATATAAAATTTAGTATATATGATAATTATGAACTAACTAATGATAAAACTAGATAAAATACAGTCACATAATCTAAAATATCTTGGCCCACTCTATCCATCATTCTTGTAAACTTTTAATTTTAATATTTACTATTTTTTAAGTTATTTATAATTTCTTTTATGATAAAAATTTTTATTATTTTTTTTCAAATTACATCTGGTATTTTAAGTATGATTCTAATAATTTTTTTATATTACTACATATTCATCTTAATATTTTACATATTTTATTTTATATATATTATTTTTTAAAACTATCTTATATTTTTTATAAATATAAAAAAATTTACTATAATATAATCTTTTAATAAAAAAGTTTTTTTTAATTTTTAAAATTTTTAAAGCATTAGCGATGAAATTTTTCATCGTTAGAAACTATTTTAACGATAGAAAATTCTTTTACCGTCGTTAATAGTTTACTTTATAAAATTTAAATTTTTTTATTTTTTAAATATTCATGATGAAAGATATACGTCATAAATAAGTAACTATTTTATGATGGTAATTTGATTTATTATCATAAATAGTTGATTATTTACAACAAATAAGTTCCATCATAAATTATTTTTTATTTTTAAATTTTTAAAATATATTTATTTGTGACGGAATATACGTTTTCATCACAAATAAGTAATATTAGAGATGAAACATGTTTCATCATAAATAATTTGTAATTTTAAAATTTTTAATTTTTTTAATTTTTTACAAAAAAATTACTTATTGACGACGAAAATGTTTCTTAAGTCGCAAATACCTTACTTTTTGAATTTTTAATTTTTTTTTATTTCTCAGGTATTAGCGATGAAAAATTTTATCGTAAATGCTTGATAATTTATGATGAAAAAAAACTTTCCATTATAAATATTTTAATTATCTATGATGTTACTTTTTTATCATAAATAATCTATATGTTTTAAATTTTTAAATTATCTAACTTTTTAAAGTATTAATGATGAAAATTTTCATTGTTAATAATCGTTATTTGTGACACAACATATATTTTCATCATAAATAATTAAATTATTTGTAACTGAGACTTACATCGTAAATAATCAAAAATATTTATTTTTTTATTTTTCTTCAAATATTAGTGATGAAAATTTTTAGTCGTAAATGAGAATAGTTGGCAAAGGAATCAAACTTTTCATCATAAAAAATTTAACTATTACCGATGAAAGATTTATCGTTGCTAATATTTGGATATTTGTAATTTAAAAAAAATATTTATGATAAAAATATTCATTGTAAATAAGCTCTTTATTACGATGAAACTCTTTTTTCGTCGCTAATAGTTTTTATTTACGACAAAAATTTATAATCATCGTAAATATTTTTTTATTACCGATGAAAATTTTTTTGCATCGTTGATATGATTATTTACGATGTTAATATTTTTCATTGCAAATAAATTTATCGCTTAAACTCTCTTTCCTTGTAGTGTTGGTAGGTGGCTCCAGTATTTTTCAAACCGAAAGGCATCACTTTATAACAGTACATATTTTTATCGGTTACGAAGGCTGTGTGCTTCTCATCTTCAAGTGCCATCCGAATTTGATTATATCCGGCAAAAGCATCCATGAAGCTTAAAAGTCAATGGCCTGAAGTTGCATCAACCAGTTGGTCAATCTTCGATAATGAAAAGCTGTCTATTGGACAAGCTTCATTCTAATCTGTGTAGTTGATGCAGATCCTTTATTTTTTATTGGCTTTCCTCACCATTACTACGTTGGCAAACCAGTTGGGATAAGTAGCTTCTCTGATGAAGCCTGCTATGAGGAGCTTGTCGACCTCTTCATCAATGACCTTTTATCTTTCAGAGATAAAAGATCGTTTCTTCTGTCTCACCAGTTTGATATTTGGATTGATGTTGAGTCGGTAAGTTATTACATCCAGAGAGATGCCTGGCATGTTGGTGGCCGACCAAGCGAAGATGTCGGCGTTTGTTCTTAGTAGATTTATTAATTGTTGTCGCTCCGGATCAAACAGCTACGATTCAATTTGGACCATCTTTTTTGGATCTTCTTCTTTTAGTGAGGTGGAAACCAGTTGTTCAGCTGGTTCATTCCTCTCTTGATTCTCTCTTTGGTCCAACTTATCGACGGATAGAGAGTCTTCAGATTTATTATTTTGACTGAAAACTAAAAAGCAGCATCGAGCTAACTGTTGGTCTCCACGTATTTCTTCGACTCTGTTCCTTATCAAAAATCGGACCAATAAATGGTATGTTGAGACCACCGCTCTCAATGCATTAAGGCTAGGTCATCCAAGTATGGCATTATAGGCCGAAGGGACTTGGACAACCATGAATGTTATATAAATAGTGCTCTGTAGTGGTTCAATTCCTGCGGTTAAGGGGAGAGAAATTTCTCCTTCCACAGTCACAGCATCTCTAATAAAATCGATCAATAACGTCGAGACTCTTCTGAATCGATCAGTCGGTAGTCACATTTGGAATAAAGTTGAGTAAAAAAAGATATCAGTCGAACTTTTATTATCTACAAGGATTTTTTTTACATCATAATTTGCTATTATTGTCAAAACAACAACAGCATCGTTATGGGGAGCTTAAATTCTCCGAATATCTTCTTCCAAAAAATTTATTACATCATTGAGTCGTCATCTCTTCACCGACTCTTCTTCAAAAGTTGCCCCCCCATTTGATTGTCCAGAGATCATATTGATCACCCCTGCAGTTGGCTGATTATTGATAACCTCCTCATTTGCGACTGAGGTGGTCGATCAGCAGGAGGTTGAGTCGGCTGATCCCTTCAATATTTTTCGAGATAGCCTCATCGGATCAAGGCTTCTATCTCGTCCCTGAGCTAGATGCATTGTTCAGTATCGTGATCATGATCATGATGGAACTGATAGTACTTCCTTCGATCATGGTTCCTTGAGAAAACTTTAATCGGTGGAGGGTGCCGTAGGTATTCTGCTCCTTCGATCTCCATGAGTATTTGCGCACGAGGAGCAGAGAGTGGAGTATAAGAGTCATATCTACCATAGTTCGATTTTGAGCCATAGTTCGACTTCAGACTCTGTCATTGAGATGAAGCTCGCTTATCAGAGGGTAGCCAACTTGATTCAGCCAGAGCTTCACCTTTCTTCTGTTTCTTCTTCTGACTTTTGCCTTCTGTCTGGTGTCGATCAGAAGCAGCCTCGTCTATGTGGATATACTTGTACGCATGTTCGAGAAGTTCAACATAGGTCTGAGAGAGAGTTTTGTCCAAAGAGTAGGAGAACTGGGATCCTCTCAGACTCCTTTTCATGGCCAATATCCTCGTTGAGGTCCTTGACCTCAAGTGTGGCTGTGTTGAAATGAGCCACAAAATCTCTTAAAGTTTCAGTCTTTCTCTGTTTGACTGAGAAGAGATTGTCAGATGTTCGTGGCGGCCTTCAATTAGTGCTGAAGTGAGCCACGAAAAAATATTCGAGCTGCTCAAAGGAATCAATGCTTCTCGATTGAAGCTCGAAATATCAAGTCCGAGCAATTTTTCGAAGAGTTATCGGGAAGCTAATGCATAAGAGAGCATCGGTAGCCCCCTGAATCATCATGAGAGCTTTATAGCTCTTCAGGTGGTCGATTGGGTCAGTGGAGCTGTCGTATGACTCCACTTGCAGCATCTTGAACTGAGTTGGGATCGGCTCATCCAAGATGTGCCAAGAGAGTGGTTGGATGGTGTGGAAGTCGTAATCGCTAGAGGATTTCTGACCTTCCATCTAAAGCTGAGCAAGTCGGCACTCGATTTCTCGAAACTTGCATTCATAGTCGTCTAATCGCCGATGCCGGGAGACTTCGAGAGTGGAACCTCACGATGAGTTTGAGAGAGAAGCAGAAGGCATCCGCTGTCGTTCCTCCTTCCTAACACTGTGAAAGTGGGAAGGAGAGGGACAATGCTGCAAATGGTGGGTGACACAGTGAGAGTGCCGGGAATGTGGTCGTCCATCTCGGTGGGACCGTCGAGATGGCCGCTCTGGGGAGGAAGAAGGTGACCGCCGTGGAGGGTGGCGGCTGTGCCTAGATGGCATCGACTGTGCCATTGGCTGCTCTATCGGTGGCTGCTGTTGCTGCTGAGTTTGCTGTTGTCAGAGGCTTCTGACAGCCTCCATCAGAACATTCATCTACTATATGAGTGCAGCGATTTGAGCATCCGTGGTGACCACGAGATGCGAAGAGCTGGGCTCTACTACCAGAGGTGGGAGAGGAGCATCTTCCTGAAGGGAAGAGTGCCTTGCAGATCTAATCGAATGTTGGGCTCTAATTTTTGACATGATTGATTGCAGATTTTTTCTCCCCTATCTGGCGTGCCAGTCTGTTGCGGCCAACTTCCTATCGCCTATCGTCGGTGATGAGCACCTATAAAACAGCATCCTCACAGACTAGAGTTGTGTCCGGTGAGGACCCTCCGATGCTTAAGTCAAAACAAAAATTGATGAATAGTAGTAGATTTAAATATCGAGAGTAGCAGAGCTCTGGTTAGAAGTGTCTTACCAGTACTGTTTCCTTATCTTCCTTTTATAAGTAAACCTGATGTAACTGTCGAGTATGTGATCCCACTTTTTATGATGCTAAATTATCGGATCATAATTGTAGAGTTAGTGGGTTATTAATCTCCACTAATTATCGTGACACGTGTTCGATAACCATTCATAATGGTTACTGTATGTTGAGCAGACTGACTGACTATATGTTGGCAATATTGGTATGTCGATTGAACGTCCAAGTGATCATCGATTAGTAGTTCTAATATGCCGACGATCCCAGGTCGGAGATTGTTCTGCTGTTGATCGGTAGTAGCCGAATGTCAATCAGTTCGTCGACCATGAGTCGGTGTCAGTCGATGCATAGTCAGAGTTATATGTTCAGTCGGTCGATCTTTGTTGAGTCAGATGTCGGGGGTTGGTTGACTTGAATCCGAGGTCGATTGACTTATCCCAACAAGCAAATTTTCCATAGATCCTCAAATGGCTAAATTCTAGATTACAGAGCCAGTCAAACTTTGTTGCTGTCATTTAATGTACACCAGGTGATTTTTTTTCTCATGGCATGAATCTTTATCTGACAATCTTAATTCAAAAAATACTTCTAATTTCGATTTCCTATGATCTTCTGCCTGCTATTCAAATCCAGAGTCTTCAACAGGACCCGCTTTCGAGATATCAGCTGCACTGGAAGTTTTTGTGTTTAACCCAATTAATGTCACTACAACATTTTTTGAATAGAGGTGGCCAATAAAAGCATGCAAAGTCAAGAAGACAGCAAATTAATGCCAATAATAGGTTTAGGATTGCATTTCATGACTTAGAAGTCAGCAAACAACAGGCCCTATCAAGATTCTTGGAGAGAGAAAAGGGGTGGGGTTGGATGCTGAGGCTGAACATCTTTTATCGGGTGTAGGTGGTAACCGAACCAAGTCTCAAGTGTCAATACTACTTTAACCCAAGCACAGGGCCGGCCTTGGGGCAGGTCAAACTGGGCGACCGCCCCAGGTCCCAGGCCTAGACCTTGTATTGATGTTCCAATAGGGTGCAAGGATGGCTTTCTACAATATTATAACAAGAAAAATAATTAAATAGGTTAATGATGGGTTTTATACACTGCTTAACGAATATATCTATAGAAAATTATTGCACGTAGATTAATTTTTCAATGATAATTAATATTTAAAGTATGTTAATTTTTAATAGAGAAGGTCCCATTTTTTCATTTAGCTAAAAAATGTCAGGACCGGCCCTGCCCAAGCACCAACTTGGTAGGGGCACTATGATTGACTGGATGCCTCCAGGGCATTCAGGTGGTCAAGGTTGAGGTGGGCGAGAAGCACACTTGGCCTACATTGATTCTTGCTATAAAACTGATTCTAGAATAGCATATAAACTAGCACTCGACCTTTTACATTAAAAGTTGCTCTCACCAATTAATCTCATAATGGAATAAAATGAGTCTCTGAGAGTTCTTCTTTCCAAAGATGACCTTCCAAACTAGTGAAAGTTGTTGCGTTTGGTAAATGCCCGATATCCAATAGAATTCTCTAATTTTTTTTCTTTGCACAAGCTTTGAATCAGAACTACATAGCTAAAAGCATTCGGCATATCCCATTTTTCTATATCTTTCCTGAAAATCCTTTTTGCATCATCAAACTTTACTACCTTACAGAAGCCTTCTACAACCGCTGTGTAAATCACAATATCAGAGATTGTTTTTTTCTCACGCATTAATCCTAATAGCTTCATTGCTTCTTGAACCATCTGTCTTTATAGAGCTCATCAAGCATGGTAACTACATTAGGGATAAGTCCCGTCTTTTTCATCTTCTTGAAAATGTCATCGACATCTTTGGGTGCAGACTCGGGCACCATGGTGTCAAGTCCAGATGATTGGGTCATTTTCTTTTAAGGAGTTTCCTCTACCTTTCTACCATAGTCGGCATCACTAAGATTCAATTTTTTTGAAGAGGGTAGATAGAGAACATAAGCTTTGGAAACAGCATTGGCGATGGGATAGGAGGAGGGCAAAGGGTTCTGGCTTTTAATGACCATGACTCTGTCTGCTTTTTATTTTTTTTTTTTAGAATAAAATTAAATTATAATAATTTAAAATATATTTTATTTTTTATCATATTATTTATACTTTTATTTTTTATTTAAAAAATAAAAAAATAAAACTTGACACATGGCACTGTGGAAGATTATCCTATAATGTCAACATAGAATGCTGACCCTAATATTCTTGTATCACTTTATTATTATTATATAAATAGATAGATAGATAATAATTAAAATATTTTTTATTTTTTATCTAATATTTGTGCTTTTATTTTTACTTAAAAAATATATAAAAAATAAAACTGACATATAGCATTATAGGAGATTATCCTATAATTTTATGCGTCAATACGGAATGCCACTCTTAATATCTGTGTATCATTTTACTATTATTATATATATATTATATAGATATAGATAGATAGATAGATAAATTTAAAAAATAAAAAAATAAAATTTGATACGTGGCATTGTGAGAGATTATCATATAATCTTACATGTCAATACGAAATATCACTTCTAATACCCATGATTTTTTGTTAGAATAAAACTGAGTTATAATAATTTAAAATATTCTTTATTTTTTATAATATTATTTATGATTTTATTTTTTATTTAAAAATATAAAAAATAAAAAAATAAAATTTGATATATGGCATTGTGAGAGATTATGTATAATCTTACTTATCAATACGGAATGCCACCCCTAATATCCGTATATCATTTTGCTATTATTATATAGATTATCCTATAATCTTACGTGTTAACACAGAATACCACCTCTAATATCTGTGATTCTCTTTTTTAGAATAAAAGTGAGTTATAATAATTGAAAATATTTTTTTATCATACTATTTATATTTATATTTTTTATTTAAAAAATAAAAAATAAAATTTGACATGTGGTCTTGCGAAAAATTATCCTATAATCTTACATATCAACACGAAATACCACTCCTAATATCCATGTATCGCTATACTATTAATATATAAATAGATAATAATTTAAAATATTCTTCATTTTTTTATCATACTATTTATATTTTTATATTTTATTTATAAAATATAAAAGATAAAATTTGATATGTGGTATTGAGGAAGATTATCCTATAATCTTATGTGTCAATACGGAATGCGGCTCTTAATATCAGTATATTGCATTATTATTATTATATAGATCTTTAATTAGATAAAATGATCTAAATGAAATTGCAGCTTATGATTTCTAATAAGGTCAAAGATCATGCCTTCCAACCCTCTAAACAATGATTACAAGATGTATGGATAGGTGGGCAGGGATGCAACTGTGTTGTGGTGATGGAAGAAATAGAGGACAAGATTCAGGCAGGAACGATAAAGAAGGGAAGGGGAGAACTCAGTCACAAATGTGTGCTTGGAATCCACACACCAAACATCATTGACAAAGAGGAGTTCCAGGAGTGTTGGGAGCACTGGCTGATGTTTTGAAGGAAAATGAGTAGAAGAGCAATGCTGATGAAGAAAGAATAAGAGAGAAGACACCGCAGCAAATGGGTGAAAGGGAGGGAGCCAAAGGGGAAGAGAGAAGAGCTCCCTAGGTTTTTCTTTTGATGAAGGATGTTTATCTAATCTTATTCACGCATCAAAGGTTTTTTTTTTTATATATATAAAAAAAATTTGAGTTATATGGACCAGAGTATGATGGACCAATGATGTATCAGGACTTATATTGTTGCATGCATCTTGGTTGCATTTAATTTGGGTGTTTATTGTATGTTCTTTAAGTGACACTTGACAATTTGACATAGCTTTTATGTTATCATGCTTGAGTTTCATCTAATTACCATTAACAGCTTATTTTATATCAAAATACGAACCAAATCATCTGAATAAAATCAAAACCACAATTATGTGCTCTAAATTTTATCACAATTTGTTATTCAGTTATGTCCTTATCTATTTTTTTTTTTAAAGAAAATTATGCTGCAGAATTGCAAGTCAATTGATCCAAATATGTACTGGTTCACAATTCCAAATATTGGGTCGTATTAATGGGTCTCTTGCAGGCGTGTTCTCCTTGATTGCAAGAAATTTACTTTGAGATTGACATTTTTCATATATTGTTTAGTCTGAAAAACACATCATTGTAGTCTCTTGGCTAGTTATTCATTATCTTATCTTTAAATCATCAAAGAAAGATCCATATGCGATGGTACGTCATTCCATCCTGACTACGTCATGCAAGGTTTTGTAATTCATTTCTTCATCCACCTACACCCCCTCCCCCACCCAAACCACACACACAAATCGCCCTGTCCAGGCACCACCCAGTTCGTGGGTCCTATGTGGAAGTCATTGATTGGCTGAATGATGCCCAGGGCCCTGATTGACACCACCCCACCGAGCACTGTGCCAGCCTGTAGTTTCCACATAGGACTGGTGAACTGAATGATGATTGGAACTGATGATCTTCAGCAGTACTCCTGAAAGTTTTATCTCTAGTTGCAGCTCCTAGCTGTTCTTTACTTGATCCACGAGTGAGTGTGTGCATCCATGAGAGAGAAAGAGAGAGACAGAGAGCACTTTTGGCTTTTTTTAAGCAACAACCATCAGTTTTTGTTAATTGTCCATGCGTTTGATATTTTTTGAAGAAAACAAACTATTTACATGAATCATGTGTAATTTTATATAACTGGTAATATATAATGTGTTAACACTCTGGTGTTTAGTACCACGACAGGTAGTTGAACACTTTCGTATCAGTGCATTATGCTTAATCATGAACAGTTTGCTTCATCATTCAAGGAACAAGGGGGTTCATCTCATTCTCAAGTGTCATGCCCCGAACCCAACATTCGGATTGGATACGTGATGGCTGCACACTCCTTAGAGCAAGCCCTAAAGAATATGCAAGGCCAAAATAAATCATTACAATCTTAACATCCATAAAAATTAATTTCAACAATAATTCGTAAAATCTTACATAATTATAAATTAAATTTCTTCAATCCTCTGATCAGGTACTATGACACTATCTATCCATCTGTTCACCCATAAATCTAAGCCATAGCCAATCATGAACGTCCTGTAACTCTGAGAAGAAAAAGAAAGATGAAGAGGTGTGAGCTTTACAGCCCAGTAAGAATTCCCATATCACACTGATATAATAATATAATCTAAAAATAAAGATAAATAATAAAATATAAAATTCGATGTTCAATGTTCAGAATAATGCAAACATCCATAAATTTTCTGTCTTGTTAAAATAGATGCATCATCATATGTTAACAGGTGAAACATTTTTATTCAACAATTATTTCATGTCTTATCTTTTATTTCTCTTTTCATAATCATATGATTTTTCACATTTTCTTTCTGGCTCTGGACTATCCAAGTCTATACCTCAGTCATCATCCGGATCGAATCTACTTAAAAAGCCTTTCAAGGCTGTCCCAGGATGAGCTCCTAGCTGGCTGTCCCACGTACGAAAGTCCGTGAGAGGCTGTCCCAGGCATAAGCTCCTGGCGGGCTGTCCCAGGCATGAGCTCCTGGCCGGCTGATCCACCTGTAGGCCAGTGGGGGCTGTCCCAAGCATAAGCTCCTGGCGGGCTGTCCCAGACATAAGCTCCTGGCCGGTTGTTCCACATGACAAGGTTAGTCCATACCATATACCTTTTTCTTTTGATTTAATCATTATGTGTTGATTTCATCAAATCAATTCCGACTTGCATTATGATCAATTCAGATATGTCATATCCATATAATCATACCATCAATCTCTGATATATATATATTGACATAACATACTCATGCTCAAAATCAAATAACAATATCTTAGATATAATAAATTCATCGATCTCAAATCCGACGATGCATAACTAATAATGCAAGACCAACAGTAAAATAACATATACATAATAGTGATCATGTACAGAGATTCTTATCTTTACTGGTGACTGATCCAGCACAGAAATTAATATTCTTCTTTGATTTATGAATTTCTTTAATAAAATATTCCACTCGATATCATATGCAGACAATCATCTCTTCATGACCCTGATCAATATAAAAATCACATATAGAGAAATTACCGATAATCGATCCTAATAACACAAATCGAGGACCTCTTTTAGGATTAATCAAAATTAGGATTTGTCTATGTATCAGGATCCTCCACTGATCCATAAGACTTTTAGAGAAAAAAATCCATGAAGAGAGAGAAAATTCTAGAGAGAGAAAGTAGAGAGAGAAAATGGAGAGAGAATCTTCGTATCCTTCAGATGAGGCAATCATGGTCGAGATCATCAGAGGTCCTATCAGGATGACTCAATATGGATTAACCATGATTGATGTTATCAATTTCGAATAAAGATCGGATCGGAATCTAATCTACTGCATGAATTTCGGAGCAATCTCAGATCATCTTATTTTCATCTCAAGTTTATCCTAAGATCTGTGATGAAATCAAAGAGAGAAAGACACTAGAGAGACAAAATCCATAAAAAGAGAAAAAAATCTAGAGAGAAAAATAGGTAGAGAATCTAAAGAGAGAAGGTAGAGAGAGGAGAGAGGAAAGAGGAAGAGAAAGGAGGGAGAGGAGAGAGAAAAATTCTCTCTTTCCTTCTTTTTTTTTCCTATTTTTTTTTCTCTCTCTTTTTCTTTTTCTTTTCTTTTCTTTTCCTTTTTTTTTTCTTTTCCTTCTTCTTTTTCTTTTCACGGGAGCAGAGGACCTGTGTGGTTCTCTTCTTCACGGAACAGGGGAGGTCCTTCCTCCCCCTTGTTCCCAAACTAAGGGCCTCCCCCCCAACTGACCACCACTCCAATCGGTGGAGCAGTCCTCGACGACGTCGAGAGATCGGGTCTGGTGTCCGACGACGGCAAACAGTGATGGAAAGAAAAAAAACAAGATAACATGGAGAAAACAGGGGATCTTCTTTGAAATTTATTTCCAGCAAAATCGATGGCCGGCGAGGGTGCACGAAGCCATGGAAAGGAGGGGAAGGAAAAGGAGAAAGAGAAGAAGGGCTTACCTCCGACTCTAGTGAGGTCTCCGGTGAGTATTTGAAATGAATACGATGATGACATCCGCTGCTTCAATGAAAAATTTTGAAAAAAATAAAAGAAGAAATCCGGTGCTCGTCGTGGCCAACCTTAGAGGAAAGGAGAGGGGATTTTTATAGGGTGGAGGGGAGGTCGAATCCTCCTCGGATTCAGCTTCTCTTCCGATGTATTTGAGTGGAAGAAGACTCTCTTCTTCGTTGCCTCCCCTGTTTTTTTTTTTTTTTTTTGTATAGGATGTGGGCTGATTCTGGGCCCAAATAGGCCGGGGTGTTACATCAAGTCATAGAAAATTCAATGAGATGCTACTTGGATAAGAAATAGTTGTGCTTATCACCTCTTGATTTATAGTTCCAGCTTTGAGATCTTATTGGATCTGATCACTTGAGAATAGTTTAAATCATGGTATTCCGTACCAGTCCGAATCGATCGGTACATTCCATACAATATCGTATCAATGAGGAACAGGTTCGATTCAGATTAATTTTTTAGAAAATGATCTGAATCAGATCGAACCGATCGATTTGGTACGGTATCGGTCCGAACCACCCGATATCAGATGATTTGATCCGATATGATGCGGTACAGTTTTGGTTCGATCTGATTTAATTTGATTTTTTTATTTTTTTAATTATTAGATGATATTTTGTTTAATTTTTTATTATCGATATGGTTCGATATGGTATAATACTATATCATACCATATTGATTAGAAATTAGTACGGGCCTATGTACCAATTCGTGAAATCTTTCTTCCAGATTACTTGTCAGGGTCTCAAAAGATTAAGGCACATGTACTTTCAACTTTGCTTTTTCAAGGCCATTGGTGATCTATTGCCAGCGATTACAAGCTGTGCGCTATTTATCTAAAATAAAGTGGTTTCTCGTTTCTGTGCATAGGAGATCCAAGCAAACCTGGATTTGAGATATATATATGGGCAAGCTTGGTTAACTTCTTATTTTTCAGAGAAACGGAACCAGGTGTTAACATAGCACCACATCGATCACCAGAGAGCAGCACCTCGATTCATTCCATCATTTGTTTCTTGCAACTTTTGTTCAGAAGCCATCATGCCGCAGTTATACATATTCCACGGGATATGCAAATGATTGTATGGTGGACAAGCAAGGAGGGAACCCGAACTTTGGAGAAAAGGAGCCAGGTGTTAACAAGGCACCACATGGATCACCAGAGAGCAGTGCCTCAATTCATTCAATCATTTGTTACTTGCCACTGTTGTTCAGAAGCCATCATGCCGCAGTTACGTATTAACCACAAGATAAATGATTATGTTGCGTCCAATCTCTTATTGTCTGTCGTCGATGAAGAGTAGCTGCAAAATAAAATTCTCACAGACCGACGAAAATCCTCCAATACTTAAATCAGAGAAGAGATTGGTGAACAGCAGATAAAAATATTTTAAGTAACAGAGTCTTAGCTCAAAATTGTCTTACATGTGATGTTCGTTTACTTTCCTTTTATAAATGATTCTGATGTAACCGTCGAGCACGTGATCCCACTTTTTATGGTGCTAAATTATCGGACCATAATTGTGGAGTTAATTGATTGTTTATTCTCACTGATGACTATGACACTTAATCGATAACCATTCGTAACAGTTAGGATATATTGAGAAGATAAGCCGACTATATGTTGATAATAGTGATAAGTCGGTAGTCAAACCGAATGAACATCGGTCGGTAATTCTGATGGGCCGATGCTTTTCTGTCAAAGTTGTCCATTGCTAGCTGATAGTGGCTGACAGTCAGTCAGTCAACCGATTATGAGTCGGCGTAATGTGTTCATACAGCCAATGTAAAGTTGGAGTCGGGAGTCGGCTGACTTATCCTTATAGATTACATGGTGGACAAGTAAGGTGGAAAACTGAACTTGCAATGAAAATGATTAGTCATCGAGAGAGAATTATACTTGATCATGTGATCATGTCATATGCGATCACCTAGTTCCGGTTCATTTTTCTACTATTTCAGATTTGTCATTTATTCAAAAGATGGAAAGAGCAAAGATTATTTTTTCGTTTTCTTTCATTGATTCTTAATCATTGATTTGGCTGCTTAGGTGAGGGAAGAGAACTATCTTTGTTGTATTTCTTCTTAAAAGTCTATTTTATCTTTGCATTTGACTATGGTACTGTAATAGCCTCAAATGATCTTTAGCTAGATTCCTACCAAGGAGGAGGGGAGGACCCGATGAGGTATAAAACACCTTTTTTTTTTTTTCCACTGACGAAAATGCTACAGGCGGGGTGGGGGAGGGGAGGAAGTCTAAGAGGAGACGATGGCAATGACGTTTTGGATTTTGAAGAGGGGAGGGGAGCGTGAAACTGCGACGTGTCCTGAAATGCAAATCGACAATAATTCCCCTATGTTTTGAAAGCACGCTACCTTCCCTTTAAATATATGAGCCTTTTGGACTGGTGGAGCACCAGGTTACTTACCATCTGATTGAGATCAGATGAATGCAGAAGCTATAGACATTTTATTTATTTATGTATTTTTGAAACCAGCTACATTAGGGGACTCTAATATGAATACGATAACAAGCATAAGATAAAATTAAATTGTAGAAATGTCGTGGGATCTTAGCAACAGACCTCTAAACTACATTACGAACATACTCAACCATAAAAGATACAACCTAATCAGCCTCATAATTTCTTTCCCCCATAAGTATGTCTAATCAAACAATAGAAGATATTTAATATGCTTCAAGTCATTGAAAAATCAAGCGATCATTGTCTTAGAATCCTTGTCTAACATAATTCTATTAGTCTGCAAAAGCAATATAACATACATCAAATCTTTCCAAGCTGACGTGAACTCAACCTAAAATACTATAGAGTCAACGAATTGGAATTCCAAGTTCCACAGCTCCCTATCCTTGGAAGATCTACATTTAGCTGCAGTTTTTTTCCACTTGATTATTATTTAAAAAAAAGAAAAAATAGAATATACCCTTTAGCACGGAAGAAAATATTTGCCTTTTGGAGCTTCAGAGAATTTTCATTTACGAAAAAAATATATAAAAAAAAAATAAAGATAACAGCTGAATTTTTTATTACGAAGAAAATGATAGCATATGATGTGTACTTCTCGCACTTTTCTTTTGAAAGCGCCCAATCAGAATGTTCTCGAAGCTTTATTCCGCGATCTTTATTCTCCAACCGGGTCCGCCGTCGTTTTTAACGTAATGACTAAAAGTTAAATCCACACCAGTCTGCAACCGGTTCCGCTTTGTCCCGCTATCTTTATCCCAATTTAATTTTCTCACTAGTCGTCTCAAAGCACTGTGATTTTAAATCAACACCATCCCGAAGATGGACCCGGATGATTCTTTAATCTCTGTTGTTGGTTTGAAAATATTTCTCAAGGGTGTTCGAGTCAGTCAACAAAATATTTCTTGACTTAATACGGATCACGGCAGAACGATTGCGAGTCGGGGAAAATGACGGGCTCGCTAAATCCTCCAGCATGTCCAGAAGTTCAAGTTCAGATCAGAGGGGGAGTCAAATGGACGGTTCAGAGATGAGGATCATCGAAGAACCCATCAAGGGTTAGGTGACGCCGGTAAGGCGGTGCGGGGAAGCGCGATGGAAGCGTGCAATGCTTTGGGACAAGGAGCGATCGGCCGTACGCCAAGGCTTGTCCCTAGCCGCCAACAACCCGAGAGCACGATCTGACAAACCGTGGCGGGTGGATGGATTTCTTTTTTTAATTATTTTTTATTAGATAATTCCAAAAGTTCCCCACCCCCCGCTTCCCCAGCTTATTTCTAAGAATACCGTCCACGAAACGATGATTTCACGGCCAAGCCTGCTTCGAGCCCAGTTAGCCGGATAAAATGGATAGGACTAAAATCATCATTGAAGCCTGCAATTCGAGTAAAATTATCACTTGGGCCGATGATCTCACAAGTGATGATTTCACTGGGCTTGCAGGCCCACCCGCAATTTTCCTTCTCTCCTCCGCGCTGCGCGCATGTTGAAGGGCCGCATTGGACGAGGGCGGCGAAGCGGCGCATGATTGATGGCGACCCAGAGGGCCGGGGTATAATGTCGGAGGCGTGGAATAGCGATCGGGAAGTGCAGGTGGCCAGGGACAGCACAGGGGGCTGCTGAGGATGGGATGGGCGAGGGTGGTGCTGGAGGTGGCCATAAAGGACACCGAATGCGGATTCGTTAAGGGCCAAGATGCAGTGCAAGAGGTGAGGTCTGAGGTCGGAGGTCCGAGGACAGTGCCAGAAAAGCAACAGACAGGGTGTCACAGTGGATAGGATGTGCGGAGTAGCCGAAGGTTGGGAGGGTGGCATGTGGGGGATCGAGAAAGAAAAAATAAATAAATAAAAATAATAATAATAAAATAATAATAAATATTAAAAATAATAATAATAATAATAATAAATTATTAAAAAAATTTAAAAATAAAAATATTTTTGTAATAAAAAATAGATTTTTAAAATAATGATAAAATATTATTTAAAAATTTAAAAAATAATTATAAAATATTATTTTTAAATGATAATTTGTATATGATTTTATCTATATTATTATTTTCTTGATGCATTAGATGGGTGTAATTCGTGCAGTGAGAGTCTATGCCCCATTTTTGATGATGGTTGTAAATATTGTTCCACTGCAATCTGGAGAGCCAAAAAAACTCTGAGCTTCTTATTAAATTTTTTTTGATAATTTATTTAGATTATAATTTGTAGTCACTTGTTGGTGCTTTACCTGGGAAGCCATTAAACTTCATTATTTCGTTGGTAGGATTTGGTTTAAGAGTCGCTTGTTGGTGCCTTACATGAGAAGATCATCAAGTTTCACGTGTTGGTTCAAATTAAGCCATCCTATTTGAAAAGAGAGGCTCCTCCGCGACCACCCATAATATATATTTTAAAATTATTTTTCAAAATAATATTTTATAATTATATAAATTATTTTATTATTATTAAAAAAAATTTCATTCTCCTCCTGCTACTCCACAGGTGTGGCATGCGGAGAAAGAAAAAATAATAATAATAATAAATATTTAAAAATAATAAAAAAATAGATTTATATTTTTAATTTATATTTTTATATTTTTAATTTAAATTTATATATTTAATTTATACTTTTATATTTTATTATAATCATTATTATGTAAATTAAAATAATAAAATTATATGTATTCCATTTTTCACAAAAAGTGATATAAATATAAATTTTTATTCAAAAAAATATTATGACTTGTAATTATTTTTTTTTAAATTTTTCTCCATATCTATTCATATATTTTTTAAAAAAATATTTTTTAAAAATAATATTTTATTATTATTTAATTTTTTATTTTTTTCATCTCCTCTTTGGCTCTGCATCGAACACCCACACCCCTCCTTTAGCACTATCCATGGCTCCTCCACTCAACTGCCGCTCCTATGTATCCATCTACATATTTTTTAAAATTATTTTTAAAAATAATATTTTATTATTATTTTAAAAATTATTTTTATTAATAATTTTTATTTTTAAATATTATATATATTTATTTATATTTTTTATTTATATATATTTTTTTGTTTCTTTCTTCTAATTCCATGGCTCCGCGTCGAACATGCACCCACACCTTCCCGCGTGGCGCGACCATTGCTTTTCGTCGCCTCCCCTCCCCCTCCATGTGCAGCGTCGCCCGTGCCTCTGCACCTCCCAACCCCTCCAATAACGACTGTGCCACCCACCACTGCTCTGCGTTCTCCTCTCCTGTGGCCCCCAGCCTGCGCAGCTCCGACACTGCCCGTCAGCCCCTGGGCCGTGCTCCTTTCCCCTCTCCTCCTCTCATCCATCGTGCCTCCTTCGTGCCACCGCTGCTTCGTGGTTTAAAAAAAAACAAGAAAAAAAAAAAACGCCCTCCATACGGCCAAAAAAAAAAAAAAAAGAAAGAAAGAAAAGATCGCCACGTCAGCCGTTGAGCTGTAAAATCGCCAAGTGGCGATTTCATGTGCGGATAGTTTTGAAAATAGATTAGAGGATGGGTGATTTCGAAAATAAGTATTAAAAAATAATAAAAAAAAATCCTCAGCTGATCAAAAGTACGGACGGCTGTGTCTACTTTATTGTATGTTTTTCGGAACTTAAGATGCACCTGCGGTGCAAGGTAGGCATCCGCGCCCTTTATTTAGAGACTTCTCGGCGAATGGGACGAAGTACCCATTCTTCTTGAAACCCATTTCTTGAACCACGATCGTCTGCATCCTTTTTTCCCTTTCTTCCCTGCTTTCATCAATGGCGGAAGCGGAATATTCGGCCATTCTTCCCAATGGCCAGATCTTATGTCTTGCTTGCGCAAAGACTAAGGGTCGGAATGCAGAAGCGTCCCAATTTGCAACTGCTGGAGATCTTCGCGAGCACAGCAAGCGGGTGAATTTTGAATTTGCTCATCTATTCATTTGGTTCTAAAACGTTTTTTGGATTTCATTCTGAGTTGTTTTGAATTTCTTTTTGTTATATGTTTTGATGTATGCTTATGGGTTTACTATGGAACGATGATGGTGCTTTTCCTCACGTGTGGGTTCCTGATTACAAACTTTGCTTGGTTTGGAAGTTCTAAAATCACAATAACCTATGGGCTCAAGAATCTTCTTCTCATTGTTACTATTATTATTCTTTGTAATATGTTTATATCTAGTGGGGTATTCTTCGGACGGGGAAGTTGCCGTCAATGGTGGGTGAAAAAGAGGTTATATCGTGGTGTCTACAGAGTACCTCTCGCTGGTTTTGCCGTCTTTTGGGACTTGTGCTTGAACTGTGATGATGCTGTGGCTAAACTTGCCAATGATTGGCCTTATTTTCAAGATTCAGAAATTTTGCTATGAAGTGGAATATCACAGCATTGAGTTCATTGATATAGAAGAGGCTATGAATAATCTATTCTACCAAGCAGTTGGTCGCAATAGTTCTGCGGGGATGAATTTAGGCTCTGTTTTCTGTGGTTGCCTTTTGGTTAGTGTCAATCCTTTTATTAGTTGGGACTGTAATTTGTAGTGCCTCCCTATCCTTAGTTGGGACTGTAATTTGTAGTGCCTCCCTATCCTTTGTGTTGGAAAATATTTTATTCTCCTTAAATATATTTCTGCTGACTGGTGTAAATAGGGAAGGGTTGTATGCGTGAGTTGTGGGGAGATACTGTTATAGCTACTGTTGCTGCTGGAATTTTATAAGATCCTGCGGGCCCATGGAAAACGCTATTGTGCAATCTGCAATACCTGTCAGAACCGTTTCCTTACAAAGGCAGAAAGAGATATTCATCAAGAAATCGACCGCCATCATTAAATCATATCAATATTGCCAAATGCAGTTTTTCAAGTATACTGAGACTTTTCCCCCTGCAAAGATTATGTGGCAATTGTGTTCAAGATTATGACAGATGGTTTTGAGATAATTTTGTTTTTATTTTTTTTTTCCTGTAACAAATGTGACCTGAGATATGACCAAATCTGACACCATAATATGCAGGAGCTGCTTCGATCTCATCAAGATCCAATAAATGAGAAATTTGATTTGCAACAAGTTAGCTTACTTCAATATTTCTGCAAGTTATTTGCAATCTTTAACAAGTTAGCTTACTTCAATATTTCTGCAAGTTATTCTATTTTCTGCATGCAAGTTATTCTATTTTCTGCATGCGGTACTAATTCTTTTAATGTATTGCGTAGATAAGTATTGCTTAAATTGTCAATGACCTTGCTATGACAGATGGTTTTGAGATAATTTTGATTTTTTTTTTCCTGTAACAAATGTGACCTAATCCTTTTGAGATACTGAGATGATTTTATTCTATTTTCTGCATGATTGTCAATGACCCTGCTACGACAGATGGTTTTGATTAAATTGTCGATGAGATTTGATGTGTTGTTTAAATTGTCAACGAGATTTGATTGAGATGGCCATTTGTTTGTGAAGCTCTTGTTGAGATTATAAAAATATGTTGTGGATAAAGATTTGATTTATCATGTGAGATATTATCTGTTTTGATTCATGAGTTTTATAATTTTATTTTTTAAAAAATATTTTATGTAAAAAAAAATTTTTTACAATGAAATTTCAGTCCCAAAGTTCGTGGTGGAAAATGGAATGCTACGTTGGACATCCATCTCGTTTGCTGGCAAAGTTCTTCGGTCTCGTTGAAGTCGGACTTTTTAGTAATTTAGTATTCAACCGTCATATCATTTATGCCATCAATCAGGAGTTGTACTAATCCTCACTTGTCACGCGTTAGAACATTTCATCTGCTCATAATAATTTCATGACGTTGCCCTTATAATGATATAAATTAATTTTGATTAAAACAAATCAGTTTTAATCAAAACAAGGATTGCTTAAATTAGGAAGTGATGAAACTGGAACTTGGGTTCGCTAATGAAATCATTGACCTGGCTCTGCTAAATATTTTGCACTTTTAACCGTGACAGAAACACAAGATACATGGGCAGGCCTTGTTTGCACCTCTCAGGCTCTAACTGATTCTGGCAGCACAAGTGGGTACACACCCAAGACGAGCGGAAAATAAATGTAAAGATATAAGACAACTTGCAATAGACAAATTTTTATTTATCATGTTTATAATTTTATCCCTTGTAATCTTGATGAAAACACGTCTCTCAGCCGACACTTATTCTTCAAATTTATCAACTTAAACAAGTGATCAAGTATTCAATTAGATTCCTTATCAAACAAACTATTAATAAACTTTTTGTTATAGTCAAATCATTATGCTGTAGTGTGTGTGTGCATAATATGCATGAAGCGTCTGTACGCAATGCGACCTTTCTTTATTAAAACTATTAAGTGATTCTCTCTCCTTTGGACCCGTGGATTAAAATACTCGCTGGTTCGCGAGCTCAGATCTGCTCGCACGCTCTCTCTCTCCTCCTCCTTTCCCAGCTTCTTGCTTTACTTTAGCGCCTCCCTCGGTCTAGGCAGAGTCGGCCCTGGGGCAGGTTAAACTGGACGACCGTCCGAAGCCCCAGGCTTAGATTTTGTATTGATATTCCAATAAGATGTAAGGGTGACTTTCTACAATATTATAATAAAAAAAATAATTAAATAGATTAATGATGAATTTTATAGATTGGTTAACGAATATATCTATAAAAAATTATTGTACATAGATTAATTTTTCAATAATAATTAATATTTAAAATATATTAATTTTTAATAGAGAATGTCTCATTTTTTTCATTTAGCCCTACGTCTAAAAAATATCAAGACCGGCCCTGGGTCTAGGGTTTTGGTTTTCGCTTACCGGATCGAGATCCGATCCAGATCTCATCACGATAAGCAAGTTTAGAGGTTTCAGTTTCAATCGATTTCCATTTCGATAATTTCACTGATGAAATCTACTTCGTTTTGATGGTTTCTGTCGTGGAACTTTGAGGCACTTAGCTTGGTTGATGGGTTTGTGAATCATCTCTCTTCTATTTCCATTTGTGGGAGATTTTCTTCACCATTTGTTGTTTTGATTGATAGACATTTTGATCTAAGTTTGTTAGGCCAGTGAATCACGTGGATTTGATCAGTCTTTCGTGAGATTCGATCTCACGAAAGTCAAGCAGTGAACATCATAGGTTTAGTTCCTTCTCCGCTCTATCTTTAGATTGTGTGCTGAATCTTTCAGATCTATGCGCTCAGTTATTTCCTGGTTGATTACCTGGATGTATTTTTACCCGCCCTCCCCATTGGTATTGAAGGCTGCCGGCATGGTTAAATTCTGATAAGTGATTAGAAATTTATGGTCGATGGACTGACAGTAAATATCTTCAATGTTTACAGGTTTTGTTTCCACCTGTCTGCTTCAAGGTCAATTTTTGCAGATTTTCTGTCATTCCTCTTTAACAGATTAGGATCTCTTATCAGGAAGGAAAGGCAGTGCAAGTCTAGTGAAAGTTAGGTTGCTGACTGAAGTTTTGGTGGACGGGTTGTAGTTTTTTTTTTGTGAGGTCTTAATTTGTTTTATCACAGGTTGGTGTTATATGATCCTTTGAATGCTGCTGTAGAAGGACCTATAATAGATTTTGTTAGCTAACATCATGAGGGGGAGAGCAGATGGAGGTCAAAAGAAACATTTGGTTCCACCGTGGTGTCTCATGGCGCTCATTTTAGGATTTCTGTTCCTATATTATGGTTCTTTCTTTGGTCCTCGGGGGCAGCATACTAGCTCTGCCTTAGAGTACGGTAGTAGATTCTCAAGATCAATTGGTTGGAGTAATGATGATAGTGGAGAGGTTGGCAAATCTGATGAGTCCATTATTGAGCTGGACGATGGAGATGGCAGTCTTGTACCCAAGAGCTTTCCGGTAAGTGTTTGTAGAACTAGTTGTTTCGGTTTGCGATCATTGATTATCACGTTTGCTGAATATAGTCGTTTTTGTTTGGGCCATGACGATCTGTGATGATCGGCATTCAGAGTTGATTCCCTGCCTAGACAGAAATCTTATTTCTCAAACATGACTGAAGTCCCAGCCGGAGAGAACTCAGTCACAAATGTGTGCTTGGAATCCACACACCAAACATCATTGACAAAGAGGAGTTCCAGGAGTGTTGGGAGCACTGGCTGATGTTTTGAAGGAAAATGAGTAGAAGAGCAATGCTGATGAAGAAAGAATAAGAGAGAAGACACCGCAGCAAATGGGTGAAAGGGAGGGAGCCAAAGGGGAAGAGAGAAGAGCTCCCTAGGTTTTTCTTTTGATGAAGGATGTTTATCTAATCTTATTCACGCATCAAAGGTTTTTTTTTTTATATATATAAAAAAAAATTGAGTTATATGGACCAGAGTATGATGGACCAATGATGTATCAGGACTTATATTGTTGCATGCATCTTGGTTGCATTTAATTTGGGTGTTTATTGTATGTTCTTTAAGTGACACTTGACAATTTGACATAGCTTTTATGTTATCATGCTTGAGTTTCATCTAATTACCATTAACAGCTTATTTTATATCAAAATACGAACCAAATCATCTGAATAAAATCAAAACCATAATTATGTGCTCTAAATTTTATCACAATTTGTTATTCAGTAATTACCGACTTTTTTTTGCCGACGCTTTTGGTAAGCGTCGGCAGGTTGCGCTGACCTGCCGACGCTTTTAAAAAGCGTCGTTCATTAACGACGCTTAAAAGCGTCGTAAACTTTGTGCGTGTCAACGCTGACGCTTTTAGCAAAAGCGTCGTTAAATAAATAAAATACCGGCGCTTTTTAACGACGCTAAAAAGCGTCGGTAGGTTCGTTTAATACCCCCCTCCTCTCGTGTCCTAATCTATCTACCGCCGCCCCTTTAATTTCCACCCGTTCCTCCGCCGACCCCGGCCCATCTCCACCGCCGGCACCGCACCCGCCGTCCACGCGCACCCGTCGTCCACGCCTCACCTCCGTCCGCCGCTCCCCTCTGCTGCCGCGTCCGTCGACGCCGCGCCCGCGCGGTCCAAGCCATACGCCGTTCGCCACCCGACCGGCTCTCCTCCTCCTCCTTCCCTTGTTCGGCTGCTCCAAGCTTCCCACCATCCCACTTCGCCATTCGGCCACCCCAAATCGAAGGGAAACAAAGCCTGCTCGGCCGCTCCACAGAAATTTTGAAAGGTAAAATGTTTTTCCCATTTCACTTGTTTTTCTTTTCATTCATTCTTCTTTTCAGAGATCTGATGGGAAGGAGAACACCTGAGAGAGGGAGAGGGGGAGTTCTTAGGTTTCGGTTGGGGTTTGTGTGAGGGGTTTCTTAGGTTTCGTTGAGGAGAAGGGCCTGAACTTTCCGTCTCCACAGATGCATGAAACCAGGAAATGTACAGTGAAGGTCATTTATCTTCTTGATTTTCAAGTGGAAAGATTAAGGTTTGTGATCAATTATTTTGTTTGTGCAACTTAGTCCAACACAATTTTTTTTTCTCTCGTGTGGCATTTACATGGTGAAAAGCGAATTTGTTTCATCTGTAATTGAGTTTTGATCGGATCGAAAATCCAATCAACAAATTTGATCCAAAAATTTGCAAGCGCACTGGTTGAAATCTGTAAGTTTTACTTTCAAATTTGATTTTTTACATTGATATCAGAGCTAAATTTGCTTGTTTCCTAACCTGCTTAAATGCTGTGTGCATGATTAAAATTACCTCGAATTATCATCTTTTTTTTTGATAGAATTTAGATACCACTAATGCCATGTTATTGTACACGTTGCATATGACTAAAAAATTTTATGTGGAAGAAGCCTATGACATGTTGTTTTAAATTTGGTATAATTAATATGAAATGAAAGTAAATGGCATGAGATATAAGCAGTCTATCATTCTAGGACAGAGTTTTTGGTGCAATTTGGTTATGTATATTACTTTTCTGTAATTAAATCTGATAACATTCATTTTACTAGATTTATTTTGAAATATGGCTACTTGTTTTATTATTTAATACTTGCAACATCAAATTTAAGGATACGCTTTTAAGACACAAGTATCAGATGAAAAATCCTGTGAATATATATACACCAGCACTTAAAGCATCAAAGCATATCAGCTTCTATATCTTCTCATCAACTTTGTTAAATGTGGCTCTTGAATATGGGTTGCTACCCCCAACACACCTTTTCTTTAAAAAAAAAAAAAAATGAAGGCCCAGCTCCTTGAGTACTTAGTTATTAAATCTCTTCACAATATTAATGAAGTGCTACTGCAATCATCTAGCTTCCATCCTCCAACCAATGCACAAATATGAAAAAGCTAACACTACACTGTGCCTTAAAATTTATTTCGAAGAAGTATCTTAAACAATAAAAACTAGTTCTTGGGTTGAGTGGATTTCCTTTCCACAAAAAGAAAGAGCAACAACTGTCTTGGAAGACAAAAAACTGAATTCATGTGTTGGATGAATCTCTAAACAAAAACAGTAACTATCTTGAAAGAGAATAATGATGTCGTGTATCATGTTGATCTCTAGAAGAAAAGAAAAAAAGGAAATAGCTTCACTTTGCAGTACCATGAAAGTGAATCAATCAAGAAGGACTATATTAGCCTAAACCTCTTGCTTAGCCAAGTCAATATGCTACAAAATATATGATAAAAAGGTTAGTCATAAACTGAAGCAGAGATTACACAAAGGGAAAGTTAAGCAGTAAGAAAGTTAATTGGATTTGACATCAAAATAATTTGTAATACATGGATATAAAGGATTGTAGGCTACTTTGATATAGCCCTATCTCCATGTCCCAAACAAACTTAAGATCAATTTGGTAATAAGAAGCAGCATTGTATGGAAATCTTGATGTCGTATGAAGAATGATAGCACAAAGGAGATATTCGAGGAGAGGTAGCAATGATGGTTCAAGTTATCATGTAAATGATTATTATATTTCCTTTGTGCACAATATATAGTGAGAAATAATATATATATTCTCCATCTAAGCAAAAGGTTTCACAAGAGTCACATGCGAAGATACCCTCATGCACAACTATAAAGGCCAACAGACTTCTCTTTGGCCAGCATAGCATCTTCGCTATCTAGATGCAAGCTAGATGATAAAATCACTAAACTTTAACCTTGCAGCAAGACACCCGGAGAAGTGAAAAAAGAAAAAGAAAAGCATCTCTTTCCTTCAGCACGCTTTGCTGTTAATCACTCTCCTCTAGGTTGCAGGCAGGAACACATAAAGTATTAAAACAATCTGAGCACTGTGATTTGTACCATGTCCCATACCCAAATTTTTACTGTGAATGAATGGAACGGTACATTAATGATTTAAGCCATTAGATATGATATATTATCTTAAAACTACTTAAACATCGAAAATCATATGATTTGAAGATTCCTAACTTATACATCAAATGATTAAAAAATATATTTAATTTAATTTAGGTTATCCAATTTTTGACTACATAATGCATAGAATATGACTTTTTAAATCATATAATTTTTTACGTACATACAAATTTGAGATAGTAGATCGCGTCCAACTATTTGAATCATCAATATAGAATCTTCATTATAAAGTTTTGATTTAACTGAACGTAAATCCAGTTACGATCGATCTCTTTCTACTTAAATTTTGCCTCTCTCTATATATATATTATTTCATAGTTTCATGAATCCTGATTGATTGCTTATCTGACATGTGGCGCTCGTTATGTGGCTGGACCCTGATATCGTGTGGCCTACGTTATCCTTATCTTCGTGACTGATGAAGACTAAGCATCTGGATTAAGCTGGGCCAAGTTTCTTTGTCCACTACTCTCCAAGTTAATATCAGGTATTAAATCAAGTTAATTATGAATTAATTTTTAAAAAAATTATATTGCATAGAAACATAGATCCATCTTTTGATTAATGTACATATTCTATTGTATCCGTATATTTATTTATTTTTGTACGGGTAAAAGAATTATGTACATTGATCAATTGATTGTCCAGTATGGACAGTTTGGAAATGTGAGTAATTCTATAGGTCATTACCATAATCAAATGGTATGCTGAGGGTTCGAAAAAAATTTCGGATGGTATTTTCTTTTTGTTCTTCCTATACGGAAGAACTAAGGGAAAATGCTGCCGAAATTTTTTTTGGCTCTTGTTGCATATCATTTGATTTCTGTAATTGACGTATAGAATTAATGCATTTTCTGAATGGGATAGGACCTTCTTTACCTATTAGTTGATGATAGCAAGCATTTACTATGTAAACTTTATCTAGCTGTTATTTTTTTGAATTTTATGAAATGACTGATATTTTTTACTCATTGCATTAATATAGATTGTATAATTTTTTTTATTTTTAGATAAATTGTAAGTTTGGTCATTTTTATCCTACAATGGACAAAAGTTGGATAAATAAACCAAAGAATAGTAAAGAATATTTAGATGGAGTTCATGACTTCATTAAATTTGGTATGGAGAAAAATAGTTTGAATGGAAAGATTTTATGTCCATGTTGGAAATGTGTAAATAGTTCTTCTTTAGATCCACAAAATGTTGAAGAACATTTGGTATGGAATGGTTTTTTAAGAGGTTATACCGACTGAATTTTTCATGGAGAATCTATGTTGCCATCATCATGTAACCAACCCTTGACTCATTTTGGATCCACTAGCCTAGAAGACAATTCTGCAAGAGATGATGATATAAGGGATTTGATCACAGATGCTTTTGGATTTGATGTTCAAAATTTAGGAGAATCCAGTAGTATACAAGAAACAGTTGGGATGTTTGATGGATGTACGCATACAGAACGTATGCATGTTGAGGAGCCCATACATACATCTAATGATGAGACAGCTCGTTATCACACCTTAATGAAAGATGCAGACGAAGAATTATATCCGGATTGTACAAAATTTTTTAAGATTTCTTTTCTTGTACATTTATTTCATATAAAATATTTGAATGGATGGTCTGGAAAGAGTTTTATCATGCTGCTCAAGTTATTAAAGGATGTATTTTCAGAAAGCACTCGTTTACCACCATCATATTATGAAGCCAAGAAAGTAGTAAAGGAATTGGATCTTGGATACGAAAAGATTCATAGTTGTCCGAAAGATTGTATGTTATATCGGGGTGAAAATGCTAATCAAGAGTCATGCAATGTATGTGGATCTTCAAGATAGATAACACAAAAAGAAGATCGAGATGATGTACTGAATGAATTGGATGCAACGCGGAGTAAAAAGAAACCGGCCAAGGTATTGCGTTACTTTCCTCTTATACCTAGATTGAAAAAGATTTATGCATCATCAAAAACAGCTTCATCAATGAGATGGCATCATGAAGGACGTACAAAGGATGGAATGTTGAGACATCCAGCAGATAGTCTTCAATGGAAAGCATTTGATGATAGGCATCCTGATTTTACCTCTGATGTTCGCAGTGTTAGGTTTGGCTTAGCTTCTGATGGCTTCAATCCATTTCGGACCCTGAGTTCTACCTACAGCACTTGGCCAGTCGTTTTGATACCTTACAATTTGCCACCGTGGATGTGCATGAAACAATCATCACTTATCTTGTCAATGGTTATTCCAGGAGATAAGGGTCCAGGCAATGATATTGATATTTTTCTACAGCCTTTGATAGAGGAATTGAAATAGTTGTGGGAGGGTGTTGATGCATTTGATGCTTCCAACGGCCAAACATTTAAACTACAGGCAGCTTTGTTATGGACTATTAATGATTTTCCAGCATATGCCAATTTATCTGGCTGGAGTACAAAGGGACGGGTCGCATGTCCTTGTTGTGGAGATTCAACACATTCAATTTGGTTAAAACATGGAGGTAAATTTTGTTACATGGGACATCGTCGATGGTTGGAAGCAAATCATCCGTTTCGATTTCAGAAAGATTTGTTTGATGGTACTATAGAATTGGGATGTGACCCTATTCCACCTTCTGGAACTGATGTTCATAGACAAATGGATGGCATGAATTACAGCTATGGTAAGCACTCAAAGTCCTCTAAAAAAAGAGCAAGGGATGATGTTGAAAGCTCAGTGCACGAAGGGTTACCAGAGGAAGTCAGTATCAGTACTATAGATGCAGAGGTGTTTCAAGATCCAGACAATTATTTCGAGGATGAAAATGAGGAAGACACACAGATAGCATCTACACAACAGCCAAGTAAACATTTATGGAAAAAATGAAGTATCTTTTTTGACTTACCTTATTGGAAACATAATCTTATTCGGCACAATCTTGATGTCATGCATATAGAGAAGAATGTTTGCGATAATTTACTTGGAACATTTTTAAACCTTGATGGAAAGAGCAAAGATAACATGAAGGCATGTCTTGATTTAAAAGAAATAGGTATCCGACAGGAACTTCATCCTAAAATGCTTGCTAATGATAGAATTTATGTGCCTCCTACATGTTACACAATGTCTGCTCGAGAAAAAGATAATTTTTTGGGAGTTTTGAAAAGTATCAAAGTACCCGATGGATATGCATCAAATATTTCACGATGTGTGCATCTAAAAGATCGAAAACTTTCAAATCTCAAAAGTCATGATGGTCACATATTGATGCAAGATATTTTTCCAATAGCATTAAGATCGTCATTGCCGAAACAAGTTGTTACAATTGTACTTCGATTATCGTCATTCTTTAAGGCATTATGTTCCAAAGTTATTGATCCTTGAAAACTTGATCAGTTAGAATCCGATATTGCAATTATACTTTGCCAGATGAAAAAGATTTTTCCTCCTGGATTTTTCACTATTATGGTACATCTACTCATTCACCTAGCTTCAGAAGTTAAAGTTGGTGGACCGATACATTATAGATGGATGTATCCTATTGAGAGGTATTATTACAAACCTTAAATATTTTGATAATTTTATTAGAAACAATAGCATACTGATATTTTAATAAATATTTAATTCTTGAAGGTATCTTGTGCGTCTTAAAGATTATGTGCGAAATAGAGCCTATCCCGAAGGCTCGATTGCTGAAGCATATATTGCGGATGAATGTTTGACATTTTGTTCAAGATATCTTCAAGGTGTAGAGACTATTTTTAGTCGACCTCAATGGCATAATGACTTTGTGGAGAATGCAGAACTGTATAAGTTCTTAACTGCTGGAAAATTTTTGGGAAGAGTTGAAAGTATTGTACTTGATCAAAAATCCTTAGCACAAGCACATCGTTATGTGTTACTTCATAGTGACATAATATCTGACCATCGCAGGTTAGTATATTTAAGGAATGACATCAAAATTTAAATTTTATATTAAATATAATATTCTAAATGATATATTTATATTTTATGCAGTGAATTTTTAATTTATCAGAGATGAGCCAATCATAACATTCGTCCTAATGCAAGGATTGAACAGCGATGGTTGGTCAAGTTATTCTCTATGTGGCTTTCGAATCAGGTGTGATTTATATTTAATTATGGGATATATTAATTTTTGATACATATTTAATATCAGATAACTCAACTGTACTTCGTCATATCATTTTTTGTTAGGTATCAAAGATGATGGAGACAAATAATTCAGATGAATTAATAGCTCTTGCTCGAGGACCTAACAAGATTATGAATAGATATAACGGTTTCATAATTAATGGCTTTAAATTTTATACTAGAGAACGGGAGAAATTTAGAAAAATACAGAATAGCGGTGTTATGGTGGAAGCGGATGGAAAATCCTATTATGGTGCACTTAAAGATATCTATGAGTTGGATTATTATGGAAAATTTAAAGTAGTACTGTTTAGATGTGATTGGATAGATATAAACTCACCAAGGGGTTTGAAATAAGATGCAAATAGATTTACACTTGTAAATTTTTCAAGGTTGATACACACTGGTGTGTTATTGAAGGATGACCCATTCATTTTTTCATCTCAAGCTCGTCAAGTATTTTATGTACAAGACGCAAAAGATAAAGATTGGTTTACTGTCATCAAAACAAAACCTAGAGACTTATATGATATGGGAAACCAAGTGGAGGATGATGACGATGACACTTATACACAATGTATGCCCTACAATTTTGTGCCAGCTGATGATTTAAATGCTACGACGACGTTGGTTAGAACAGAATTCGAAGAAAACACTACTGCTTGATTGTTATTGGTAATAATTATTTATGATGTATATATTTTGCATTAATTATTATGTTATTTTACTCCATATATTAACTGATTCTACCTTTTATTTATATAAATGCTAGGTGACATCATGCGTCGCAGGGGACGATATGCTGGTGTGCAGTTCCAGTTTTCACAGATAGAGGCCGGTACGTCTTCTTCAGCACAGCAGCCTGAGGCCAGTTCAGCTGCACAGCATTCTGAGCCCTGTCCTTCATCATCAGCACAGCACGATCCTCCTGTTCATCAGCCAGATGATGAGATACACGTGCAGGGTATATATTATCTTTCATGTAATTTTTTTTATTTCATTTTATGTATATTTATGATATAGTTACTTTTATGTATTTTTTGCAGACGGATCCGGGAGAGTATGCCCCAGACGCGGACCCACAGTAGTACGAGATGTGTGGCAGATGCGTGAGGGTGAGAGGATTGTTGTGGAGTGCAATCAGCTAGGTCAGCCAATTAAGAAAGCTGCCTGCTTATTGACTTCATTTTTGGGGACTGTTGCTCGGAGGCCTCAGCTATGTCCGTTGGGCTATGCAAAATGGAATGACATGCTTCCAACGTACAAAGTTGAGCTCCTCCGAGTTATAGAGGTAATGAATTGATGTTTATACTGTATATTAATTGTTAATCATTTATATAATTTATTTCATTTAACTTTTTTTTTATAGAGCAAGTTTGTTCTCCCTCCATCCACTCATGATTTTGTAATTAAGTCTCTCAACCGCAAATGAAAAGAATATAGAGCACAATTGAAGAAGGACTATATGAGACAGGGTATGACAGAGGAGGAGGTTGCTAGGAATTATCCTCCTGATGTACCCCCTCATCAGTGGATGGAGTTGGTTCATTATTGGTTCTCCGAGAGGGCACAGGTATATTATCTGTTTATTATCTTTTTTTCTTAAATATTTTATAAAAATATTGATTTTTATTATATATTATATATATAACAAGTTCTTTACTTTATTTTACAGACTTATTCTGCTATTGGTAGAGCTGCACGAGCAGCTCAGTCTGTTCCTCATACATCGGGGTCGAAGAGTTATGCACGACTCCGACAGGAGTTTGTATGTTCCTTAAACTTTCATAATTAACTTTTAATTTTTATGTTGAAATATTTATATAACTAATATCATTATGTATCGTGGACCATGTCTGTATCATGATACTCATATATTTTTTTAAATTATTATAACTGTTTGCTTAAAATTGAAATTATTTGTGTAGGAGGATGAGCATGGGAGGGAACCCGGACAAGTGGAGTTTTACCGGATGACTCATACTCATCAGGATGGTACTTTTGTTCGAGATGAGTCGAGAGATTTATATGTACGGCATTATTAATATTATATTTTTTGCAATGATTTAAATTTAATTTTGTTAGCTATTAATGTATAACTCTTGTTTTCAAAAAAAATACAGGAGAGGGCTACATCTCTGATTGCGGAGCGTGACGACGAGTCCGCAGCATCTACGCAGCAGAGCCGTATCGAGACCGAGGTGTTCACAGAGTTGATGGGACCAGAGCGCTACGGCCGAGTGAGGGGTTATGGAGTAGGAGTCACCCCCACTCAGTTATCTGAGGTTAGTAGATATACGCAGCATGCTGCAGCAGATGCTCAGGATTCACGCGTTCGCAGACTCGAGGCGAAGATACAGGAGATTAGACAGAGTCGTGCCGCTGAGATGGAGGAGATGCGACAGAGCCGTGCCGAGATGCAGGCCATGAGGGGACAGATTGATCGCCTTACATCTTTATTAGAGATGTATGGTTCATCTCAGGTAAACACATAATATTAAATATATATTTTTGTATTAATTTAATAATTTATATATTTTTATTTATAGATATACAAATCATGCTTTTGATATGTTTCTTGTAGGCTCCTGGCACATCAGGTACCCGTCGAGATAGCGGCACGTCACGTGGAGACAACGACGACCATCCGCCTGCAGATTGATATTATTTTATTTTTATTATATTTTTATATTTATTTATATTACTCTTGATTGTAATGGATGATTAGTACTTTATTTTTATTTATATAAAATATTGTCTTTTGGTTTGGTTAAATTTTCTATTTAAGTTTGCTTTTGGTGTGAATGGTGATGATTGTACAGGTGTGAATGTGGTGATTGTACAGGTTTATGTTCGAATAATTGATATAATTTCGTACAGGAATGTATGTATTCTTTTTTTTTTTGTAGATAATACCTGTATTTTTTTTTTCTCTTAAAACCTTTAACGACGCTTATAAGCGTCGTTAAAATAATTTTAACGACGCTTATAAGCGTCGTTAAAGACAAAAAAGCCGACGCTTCGAAAAGCGTCTTGGTAGAGTGGATGACGCAGAGTCATTAACGACGCTAAAAAGCGCCGTTAAAATTGTATTTTGCGACGCTTTAAAGCGTTGTTAAAAATATATTTAACGACGCTTATAAGCGTCGTTAAACACGCTTATAAGCACCGTTAATGTTAAATTTTACGATGCTTTAAAGCGTCGTTAAAAAATAACGACGCTTTTAAAAAGCGTCGGCGCTTTTCATCTCCACTTTTACATAGGCGACGCTTTGCCGACGCTTTTCGAAGCATCGTAAAGCTAAATAGCGACGCTTTAAAGCGTCGTAAAATAACATTAATAGCATCGTTAATGACCATTTTTCCTGTAGCGAAATCATCTGAATAAAATCAAAACCACAATTATGTGCTCTAAATTTTATCACAAGTTGTTATTCAGTTATGTCCTTATCTATTTTTTTTTTTTTAAAGAAAATTATGCTGCAGAATTGCAAGTCAATTGATCCAAATATGTACTGGTTCACAATTCCAAATATTGGGTCGTATTAATGGGTCTCTTGCAGGCGTGTTCTCCTTGATTGCAAGAAATTTACTTTGAGATTGACATTTTTCATATATTGTTTAGTCTGAAAAACACATCATTGTAGTCTCTTGGCTAGTTATTCATTATCTTATCTTTAAATCATCAAAGAAAGATCCATATGCGATGGTACGTCATTCCATCCTGACTACGTCATGCAAGGTTTTGTAATTCATTTCTTCATCCACCTACACCCCCTCCCCCACCCAAACCACACACACAAATCGCCCTGTCCAGGCACCACCCAGTTCGTGGGTCCTATGTGGAAGTCATTGATTGGCTGAATGATGCCCAGGGCCCTGATTGACACCACCCCACCGAGCACTGTGCCAGCCTGTAGTTTCCACATAGGACTGGTGAACTGAATGATGATTGGAACTGATGATCTTCAGCAGTACTCCTGAAAGTTTTATCTCTAGTTGCAGCTCCTAGCTGTTCTTTACTTGATCCACGAGTGAGTGTGTGCATCCATGAGAGAGAAAGAGAGAGACAGAGAGCACTTTTGGCTTTTTTTAAGCAACAACCATCAGTTTTTGTTAATTGTCCATGCGTTTGATATTTTTTGAAGAAAACAAACTATTTACATGAATCATGTGTAATTTTATATAACTGGTAATATATAATGTGTTAACACTCTGGTGTTTAGTACCACGACAGGTAGTTGAACACTTTCGTATCAGTGCATTATGCTTAATCATGAACAGTTTGCTTCATCATTCAAGGAACAAGGGGGTTCATCTCATTCTCAAGTGTCATGCCCCGAACCCAACATTCGGATTGGATACGTGATGGCTGCACACTCCTTAGAGCAAGCCCTAAAGAATATGCAAGGCCAAAATAAATCATTACAATCTTAACATCCATAAAAATTAATTTCAACAATAATTCATAAAATCTTACATAATTATAAATTAAATTTCTTCAATCCTCTGATCAGGTACTATGACACTATCTATCCATCTGTTCACCCATAAATCTAAGCCATAGCCAATCATGAACGTCCTGTAACTCTGAGAAGAAAAAGAAAGATGAAGAGGTGTGAGCTTTACAGCCCAGTAAAAATTCCCATATCACACTGATATAATAATATAATCTAAAAAATAAAGATAAATAATAAAATATAAAATTCGATGTTCAATGTTCAGAATAATGCAAATATCCATAAATTTTCTGTCTTGTTAAAATAGATGCATCATCATATGTTAACAGGTGAAATATTTTTATTCAACAATTATTTCATGTCTTATCTTTTATTTCTCTTTTCATAATCATATGATTTTTCACATTTTCTTTCTGGCTCTGGACCATCCAAGTCGATACCTCAGTCATCATCCGGATCGAATCTACTTAAAAAGCCTTTCAAGGCTGTCCCAGGATGAGCTCCTAGCTGGCTGTCCCACGTACGAAAGTCCGTGAGAGGCTGTCCCAGGCATAAGCTCCTGACGAGCTGTCCCAGGCATGAGCTCCTGGCCGGCTGATCCACCTGTAGGCCAGTGGGGGCTGTCCCAAGCATAAGCTCCTGGCGGGCTGTCCCAGACATAAGCTCCTGGCCGGTTGTTCCACATGACAAGGTTAGTCCATACCATATACCTTTTTCTTTTGATTTAATCATTATGTGTTGATTTCATCAAATCAATTCCGACTTGCATTATGATCAATTCAGATATGTCATATCCATATAATCATACCATCAATCTCTGATATATATATATTGACATAACATACTCATGCTCAAAATCAAATAACAATATCTCAGATATAATAAATTCATCGATCTCAAATCCGACGATGCATAACTAATAATGCAAGACCAACAGTAAAATAACATATACATAATAGTGATCATGTACAGAGATTCTTACCTTTACTGGTGACTGACCGAGCACAGAAATTAATATTCTTCTTTGATTTATGAATTTCTTTAATAAAATATTCCACTCGATATCATATGCAGACAATCATCTCTTCATGACCCTGATCAATATAAAAATCACATATAGAGAAATTACCGATAATCGATCCTAATAACACAAATCGAGGACCTCTTTTAGGATTAATCAAAATTAGGATTTGTCTATGTATCAGGATCCTCCACTGATCCATAAGACTTTTAGAGAAAAAATCCATGAAGAGAGAGAAAATTCTAGAGAGAGAAAATAGAGAGAGAAAATGGAGAGAGAATCTTCGTATCCTTCAGATGAGGCAATCATGGTCGAGATCATCAGAGGTCCTATCAGGATGACTCAATATGGATTAACCATGATTGATGTTATCAATTTCGAATAAAGATCGGATCGGAATCTAATCTACTGCATGAATTTCGGAGCAATCTCAGATCATCTTATTTTCATCTCAAGTTTATCCTAAGATCTGTGATGAAATCAAAGAGAGAAAGACACTAGAGAGACAAAATCCATAAAAAGAGAAAAAAATCTAGAGAGAGAAAATAGGGAGAGAATCTAGAGAGAGAAGGTAGAGAGAGGAGAGAGAAAAGAGGAAGAGAAAGGAGGGAGAGGAGAGAGAAAAATTCTCTCTTTCCTTCTTTTTTTTTCCTATTTTTCTTTTTCTCTCTCTTTTTCTTTTTCTTTTCTTTTCTTTTCTTTTTTTTTTTCTTTTCCTTCTTCTTTTTCTTTTCACGGGAGCAGAGGACCTGTGCGGTTCTCTTCTTCACGGAACAGGGGAGGTCCTTCCTCCCCCTTGTTCCCAAACTAAGGGCCTCCCCCCCAACTGACCACCACTCCAACCAGTGGAGCAGTCCCCGACGACGTCGAGAGATCGGGTCTGGTGTCCGACGACGGCAAACAGTGACGGAAAGAAAAAAAACAAGGTAACATGGAGAAAACAGGAGATCTTCTTTGAAATTTATTTCCAGCAAAATCGATGGCCGGCGAGGGTGCACGAAGCCATGGAAAGGAGGGGAAGGAAAAGGAGAAAGAGAAGAAGGGCTTACCTCCGACTCTGGTGAGGTCTCTGGTGAGTATTTGAGATGAATACGATGATGACATTTGCGGCTTCAAAGAAAAATTTTGAAAAAAATAAAAGAAGAAATCCGGTGCTCGTCGTGGCCAACCTTAGAGGAAAGGAGAAGGGATTTTTATAGGGTGGAGGGGAGGTCGAATCCTCCTCCGATTCAGCTTCTCTTCCGATGTATTTGAGCGGAAGAAGACTCTCTTCTTCGTTGCCTCCCCTGTTTTTTTTTTTTTTTTTTTGTATGGGATGTGGGCTGATTCTGGGCCCAAATAGGCCGGGGTGTTACATCAAGTCATAGAAAATTCAATGAGATGCTGCTTGGATAAGAAATAGTTGTGCTTATCACCTCTTGATTTATAGTTCCAGCTTTGAGATCTTATTGGATCTGATCACTTGAGAATAGTTTAAATCATGGTATTCCGTATAAGTCCGAATCGACCGGTACATTCCATACAATATCGTATCAATGAGGAATAGGTTCGATTCAGATTAATTTTTTAGAAAATGATCTGAATCAGATCGAACCGATCGATTTGGTACGGTATCGGTCCGAACCACCCGATATCAGATGATTTGATCTGATATGATGCGGTACAGTTTTGGTTCGATCTGATTTAATTTGATTTTTTTATTTTTTTAATTATTAGATGATATTTTGTTTTAATTTTTTATTATCGATATGGTTCGATATGGTATAATACTATGTCATACCATATTGATTAGAAATTAGTACGGGCCTATGTACCAATTCGTGAAATCTTTCTTCCAGATTACTTGTCAGGGTCTCAAAAGATTAAGGCACATGTACTTTCAACTTTGCTTTTTCAAGGCCATTGGTGATCTATTGTCAGCGATTACAAGCTGTGCGCTATTTATCTAAAATAAAGTGGTTTCTCGTTTCTGTGCATAGGAGATCCAAGCAAACCTGGATTTGAGATATATATATGGGCAAGCTTGGTTAACTTCTTACTTTTCAGAGAAACGGAACCAAGTGTTAACATAGCACCACATCGATCACCAGAGAGCAGCACCTCGATTCATTCCATCATTTGTTTCTTGCATCTTTTGTTCAGAAGCCATCATGCCGCAGTTATACATATTCCACGGGATAGATATGCAAATGATTGTATGGTGGACAAGCAAGGAGGGAACCCGAACTTTGGAGAAAAGGAGCCAGGTGTTAACAAGGCACCACATGGATCACCAGAGAGCAGTGCCTCAATTCATTCAATCATTTGTTACTTGCCACTGTTGTTCAGAAGCCATCATGCCGCAGTTACGTATTAACCACAAGATAAATGATTATGTTGCGTCCAATCTCTTATTGTCTGTCGTCGATGAAGAATAGTTGCAAAATAAAATTCTCACAGACCGACGAAAATCCTTCAATACTTAAATCAGAGAAGAGGTTGGTGAACAGCAGATAAAAATATTTTAAGTAACAGAGTCTTAGCTCAAAATTATCTTACATGTGATGTTCGTTTACTTTCCTTTTATAAATGATTTTGATGTAACCGTCGAGCACGTGATCCCATTTTTTATGGTGCTAAATTATCGAACCATAATTGTGGAGTTAATTGATTGTTTATTCTCACTGATGACTATGACACTTAATCGATAACCATTCGTAACAGTTAGGATATATTGAGAAGATAAGCCGACTATATGTTGATAATAGTGATAAGTCGGTAGTCAAACCGAATGAGCATCGGTCGGTAATTCGGATGTGCCGATGCTTTTCTGTCAAAGTTGTCCGTTGCTAGCTGATAGTGGCTGACAGTCAGTCAGTCAACCGATTATGAGTCGACGTAATGTGTTCATACAGCCAATGTAAAGTTGGAGTCGGGAGTCGGCTGACTTATCCTTGTAGATTACATGGTGGACAAGTAAGGTGGAAAACTGAACTTGCAATGAAAATGATTAGTCATCGAGAGAGAATTATACTTGATCATGTGATCATGTCATATGCGATCACCTAGTTCCGGTTCATTTTTCTACTATTTCAGATTTGTCATTTATTCAAAAGATGGAAAGAGCAAAGATTATTTTTTCGTTTTCTTTCATTGATTCTTAATCATTGATTTGGCTGCTTAGGTGAGGGAAGAGAACTATCTTTGTTGTATTTCTTCTTAAAAGTCTATTTTATCTTTGCATTTGACTATGGTACTGTAATAGCCTCAAATGATCTTTAGCTAGATTCCTACCAAGGAGAAGGAGGGGAGGACCCGATGAGGTATAAAACCCCTTTTTTTTTTCCGCTGACGAAAATGCTACAGGCGGGGTGGGGGAGGGGAGGAAGTCTAAGAGGAGACGATGGCAATGACGTTTTGGATTTTGAAGAGGGGAGGGGAGCGTCCTGAAATGCAAATCGACAATAATTCCCCTATGTTTTGAAAGCACGCTACCTTCCCTTTAAATATATGAGCCTTTTGGACTGGTGGAGCACCAGGTTACTTACCATCTGATTGAGATCAGATGAATGCAGAAGCTATAGACATTTTATTTATTTATGTATTTTTGAAACCAGCTACATTAGGGGACTCTAATATGAATACGATAACAAGCATAAGATAAAATTAAATTGTAGAAATGTCGTGGGATCTTAGCAACAGACCTCTAAACTACATTACGAACATACTCAACCATAAAAGAAACAACCTAATCAGCCTCATAATTTCTTTCCCCCATAAGTATGTCTAATCAAACAATAGAAGATATTTAATATGCTTCAAGTCATTGAAAAATCAAGCGATCATTGTCTTAGAATCCTTGTCTAACATAATTCTATCAGTCTGCAAAAGCAATATAACATACATCAAATCTTTCCAAGCTGACGTGAACTCAACCTAAAATACTATAGAGTCAACGAATTGGAATTCCAAGTTCCACAGCTCCCTATCCTTGGAAGATCTACATTTAGCTGCAGTTTTTTTCCACTTGATTATTATTTAAAAAAAAGAAAAAATAGAATATACCCTTTAGCACGGAAGAAAATATTTGCCTTTTGGAGCTTCAGAGAATTTTCATTTACGAAAAAAATATATAAAAAAAAAATAAAGATAACAGCTGAATTTTTTATTACGAAGAAAATGATAGCATTTGATGTGTACTTCTCGCACTTTTCTTTTGAAAGCGCCCAATCAGAATGTTCTCGAAGCTTTATTCCGCGATCTTTATTCTCCAACCGGGTCCGCCGTCGTTTTTAACGTAATGACTGAAAGTTAAATCCACACCAGTCTGCAACCGGTTCCGCTTTGTCCCGCTATCTTTATCCCAATTTAATTTTCTCACTAGTCGTCTCAAAGCACAGTGATTTTAAATCAACACCATCCCGAAGATGGACCCGGATGATTCTTTTATCTCTGTTGTTGGTTTGAAAATATTTCTCAAAGGTGTTCGAGTCAGTCAACAAAATATTTCTTGACTTAATACGGATCGCGGCAGAACGATTGCGAGTCGGGGAAAATGACGGGCTCGCTAAATCCTCCAGCATGTCCAGAAGTTCAAGTTCAGATCAGAGGGGGAGTCAAATGGACGGTTCAGAGATGAGGATCATCGAAGAACCCATCAAGGGTTAGGTGACGCCGGTAAGGCGGTGCGGGGAAGCGCGATGGAAGCGTGCAATGCTTTGGGACAAGGAGCGATCGGCCGTACGCCAAGGCTTGTCCCTAGCCGCCAACAGCCCGAGAGCACGATCTGACAAACCGGGGCGGGTGGATGGATTTCTTTTTTTAATTATTTTTTATTAGATAATTCCAAAAGTTCCCCACCCCCGCTTCCCCAGCTTATTTCTAAGAATACCGTCCACGAAACGATGATTTCACGGCCAAGCCTGCTTCGAGCCCAGTTAGCCGGATAAGATGGATAGGACTAAAATCATCATTGGGGCCTGCAATTCGAGTAAAATCATCACTTGGGCCGATAATTTCACAAGTGATGATTTCACTGGGCTTGCAGGCCCACCCGCAATTTTCCTTCTCTCCTCCGCGCTGCGCGCATGTTGAAGGGCCGCATTGGACGAGGGCGGCGAAGCGGCGCATGATTGATGGCGACCCAAAGGGCCGGGGTATAATGTCGGAGGCGTGGAACAGCGATCGGGAAGTGCAGGTGGCCAGGGACAGCACAGAGGACTGCTGAGGATGGGATGGGCGAGGGTGGGGCTGGAGGTGGCCATAAAGGACATCGAATGCAGATTCGTTAAGGGCCAAGAGGCAGTGCAAGAGGTGAGATCTGAGGTCGGAGGTCCGAGGACAGTGCCAGAAAAGCAACAGACAGGGTGTCACAGGGGATAGGATGTGCGGAGTGGCCGAAGGTTGGGAGGGTGGCATATGGGGGATCGAGAAAGAAAAAATAAAAAAATAAAAATAAAAATAATAAAATAATAATAAATATTAAAAATAATAATAATAATAATAAATTATTAAAAATTTTAAAAATAAAAATATTTTTGTAATAAAAAATAGATTTTTAAAATAATGATAAAATATTATTTAAAAATTTAAAAAATAATTATAAAATATTATTTTTAAATGATAATTTGTATATGATTTTATCTATATTATTATTTTCTTGATGCATTAGATGGGTGTAATTCGTGCAGTGAGAGTCTATGCCCCATTTTTGATGATGGTTGTAAATATTGTTCTACTGCAATCTGGAGAGCCAAAAAAACTCTGAGCTTCTTGTTAAATTTTTTTTGATAATTTATTTAGATTATAATTTGTAGTCACTTGTTGGTGCTTTACCTGGGAATTCATTAAACTTCATTCTTTCGTTGGTAGGATTTGGTTTAAGAGTCGCTTGTTGGTGCCTTACATGAGAAGGTCATCAAGTTTCACGTGTTGGTTCAAATTAAGCCATCCTATTTGAAAAGAGAGGCTCCCCCGCGACCACCCATAATACATATTTTAAAATTATTTTTCAAAATAATATTTTATAATTATATAAATTATTTTATTATTATTAAAAAAATTTCATTCTCCTCCTGCTACTCCGCAGGTGTGGCATGCGGAGAAAGAAAAAATAATAATAACAATAAATATTTAAAAATAATAAAAAAATAGATTTATATTTTTAATTTATATTTTTATATTTTTAATTTAAATTTATATATTTAATTTATACTTTTATATTTTATTATAATCATTATTATGTAAATTAAAATAATAAAATTATATGTATTCCATTTTTCACAAAAAGTGATATAAATATAAATTTTTATTTAAAAAAAATATTATGACTTGTAATTATTTTTTTTAAATTTTTCTCCATATTTATTCATATATTTTTTTAAAAAATATTTCTTAAAAATAATATTTTATTATTATTTAATTTTTTATTTTTTTCATCTCCTCTTTGGCTCTGCATCGAACACCCACACCCCTCCTTTAGCACTATCCATGGCTCCTCCACTCAACTGTCGTTCCTATGTATCTATCTACATGGTTTTTAAAATTATTTTTAAAAATAATATTTTATTATTAATTTAAAAACTATTTTTATTAATAATTTTTATTTTTAAATATTATATATATTTATTTATATTTTTTATTTATATATATTTTTTTGTTTCTTTCTTCTAATTCCATGGCTCCGCGTCGAACATGCACCCACACCTTCCCGCGTGGCGCGACCATTGCTTCTCGTCGCCTCCCCTCCCCCTCCATGTGCAGTGTCGTCCGTGCCTCTGCACCTCCCAAACCCTCCAATCACGACTATGCCACCCACCACTGCTCTGCATTCTCCTCTCCTGCGGCCCCCAGCCTGCGCAGCTCCGACACTGCCCCTCGCCCCTGGGCCGTGCTCCCTTCCCCTCTCCTCCTCTCATCCATCGCGCCTCCTTCGTGCCACCGCTGCTCCGTGGTTAAAAAAAAAAAAAAAAAAAAACCGCCCTCCATACGGCCAAAAAAAAAAAAAAAAAAAGAAAGAAAAGATCGCCACGTCAGCCGTTGAGCTGTGAAATCGCCACTTCCAAGTGGCGATTTCATGTGCGGATAGTTTTGAAAATAGATTAGTGGTAAGGGTGATTTCGAAAATAAGTATTAAAAAATAATAAAAAAAAATCCTCAGCTGATCAAAAGTACGGACGGCTGTGTCTACTTTATTGTATGTTTTTCGGAACTTAAGATGCACCTGCGGTGCAAGGTAGGCATCCGCGCCCTTTATTTAGAGACTTCTCGGCGAATGGGACGAAGTACCCATTCTTCTTGAAACCCATTTCTTGAACCACGATCGTCTGCATCCTTTTTTTCCCTTTCTTCCCTGCTTTCATCAATGGCGGAAGCGGAATATTCGGCCATTCTTCCCAATGGCCAGATCTTATGTCTTGCTTGCGCAAAGACTAAGGGTCGGAATGCAGAAGCGTCCCAATTTGCAACTGCTGGAGATCTTCGCGAGCACAGCAAGCGGGTGAATTTTGAATTTGCTCATCTATTCATTTGGTTTTAAAACGTTTTTTGGATTTCATTCTGAAGTTGTTTTGAATTTCTTTTTGTTATATGTTTTGATGTATGCTTATGGGTTTACTATGGAACGATGATGGTGCTTTTCCTGACGTGTGGGTTCCTGATTACAAACTTTGTTTGGTTTGGAAGTTCTAAAATCACAATAACCTATGGGCTCAAGAATCTTCTTCTCATTGTTACTATTATTATTCTTTGTAATATGTTTATATCTAGTGGGGTATTCTTCGGACGGGGAAGTTGCCGTCAATGGTGGGTGAAAAAGAGGTTATATCGTGGTGTCTACTGAGTACCTCTCACTGGTTTTGCCGTCTTTTGGGACTTGTGCTTGAACTGTGATGATGCTGTGGCTAAACTTGCCAATGATTGGCCTTATTTTCAAGATTCAGAAATTTTGCTATGAAGTGGAATATCACAGCATTGAGTTCATTGATATAGAAGAGGCTATGAATAATCTATTCTACCAAGCAGTTGGTCGCAATAGTTCTGCGGGGATGAATTTAGGCTCTGTTTTCTGTGGTTGCCTTTTGGTTAGTGTCAATCCTTTTATTAGTTGGGACTGTAATTTGTAGTGCCTCCCTATCCTTTGTGTTGGAAAATATTTTATTCTCCTTAAATATATTTCTGCTGACTGGTGTAAATAGGGAAGGGTTGTATGCGTGAGTTGTGGGGATACTGTTATAGCTACTGTTGCTGCTGGAATTTTATAAGATCCTGCGGGCCCATGGAAAACGCTATTGTGCAATCTGCAATACCTGTCAGAACCCTTTCCTTACAAAGGCAGAAAGAGATATTCATCAAGAAATCGACCGCCATCATTAAATCATATCAATATTGCCAAATGCAGTTTTTCAAGTATACTGAGACTTTTCCCCCTGCAAAGATTATGTGGCAATTGTGTTCAAGATCATGACAGATGGTTTTGAGATAATTTTGTTTTTGTTTTTTTTTTTCCTGTAACAAATGTGACCTGAGATATGACCAAATCTGACACCATAATATGCAGGAGCTGCTTCGATCTCATCAAGATCCAATAAATGAGAAATTTGATTTGCAATCTTTAACAAGTTAGCTTACTTCAATATTTCTGCAAGTTATTCTATTTTCTGCATGCGGTACTAATTCTTTTAATGTATTGCGTAGATAAGTATTGCTTAAATTGTCAATGACCTTGCTATGACAGATGGTTTTGAGATAATTTTGATTTTTTTTTTTCCTGTAACAAATGTGACCTAATCCTTTTGAGATACTGAGATGATTTTATTCTATTTTCTGCATGATTGTCAATGACCCTGCTACGACAGATGGTTTTGATTAAATTGTCAATGAGATTTGATGTGTTGTTTAAATTGTCAACGAGATTTGATTGAGATGGCCATCTGTTTGTGAAGCTCTTGTTGAGATTATAAAAATATGTTGTGGATAAAGATTTGATTTATCATGTGAGATATTATCCGTTTTGATTCATGAGTCTTATAATTTTATTTTTTAAAAAATATTTTACGTAAAAAAAAAATTTTATAATAAAATTTTAGTACCAAAGTTCGTGGCGGAAAATGGAATGCTACGTTGGACATCCATCTCGTTTGCTGGCAAAGTTCTTCGGTCTCGTTGAAATCGGACTTTTTAGTAATTTAGTATTCAACCGTCATATCATTTATGCCATCAATCAGGAGTTGTACTAATCCTCACTTGTCACGCATTAGAATATTTCATCTGCTCATAATAATTTCATGACGTTGCCCTTATAATGATATAAATTAATTTTGATTAAAACAAATCAGTTTTAATCAAAACAAGGATTGCTTAAATTAGGAAGTGATGAAACTGGAACTTGGGTTCGCTAATGAAATCATTGACCTGGCTCTGCTAAATATTTTGCACTTTTAACCGTGACAGAAACACAAGATACATGAAAAAATGGAACAAGGCAGGCCTTGTTTTCACCTCTCAGGCTCTAACTGATTCTGGCAGCACAAGTGGGTACACACCCAAGACGAGCGGAAAATAAATGTAAAGATATAAGACAACTTGCAATAGACAAATTTTTATTTATCATGTTTATAATTTTATCCCTTGTAATCTTGATGAAAACACGTCTCTCAGCCGACACTTATTCTTCAAATTTATCAACTTAAACAAGTGATCAAGTATTCAATTAGATTCCTTATCAAACAAACTATTAATAAACTTTTTGTTATAGTCAAATCATTATGCTGTAGTGTGTGTGTGCATAATATGCATGAATGCGCGTCTGTACGCAATGCGATCTTTCTTTATTAAAACTAATAAGTGATTCTCTCTCCTTTGGACCAACGGATTAAAATACTCGCTGGTTCGCGAGCTCAGATCTGCTCGCACGCTCTCTCTCTCCTCCTCCTTTCCCAGCTTCTTGCTTTACTATAGCGCCTCTCTCGGTCTAGGCAGAGTCGGCCCTGGGGCAGGTTAAACTGGACGACCGCCCGAAGCCCCAAACTTAGATTTTGTATTGATATTCCAATAAGATGCAAGGGTGACTTTCTACAATATTATAATAAAAAAAATAATTAAATAGATTAATGATGAGTTTGGTAGATTGGTTAACGAATATATCTATAAAAAATTATTGTACGTAGATTAATTTTTCAATAATAATTAATATTTAAAATATATTAATTTTTAATAGAGAATGTCTCAATTTTTTCATTTAGCCCTAGGTCTAAAAAATATCAAGACCGGCCCTGGGTCTAGGGTTTTGGTTTTCACTTACCGGATCGAGATCCGGTCCAGATCTCATCACGATAAGCAAGTTTAGAGGTTTCAGTTTCAATCGATTTCCATTTCGATAATTTCACTGATGAAATCTACTTCGTTTTGATGGTTTCTGTCGTGGAACTTTGAGGCACTTAGCTTGGTTGATGGGTTTGTGAATCATCTCTCTTCTATTTCCATTTGTGGGAGATTTTCTTCACCATTTGTTGTTTTGATTGATAGACATTTTGATCTAAGTTTGTTAGGCCAGTGAATCACGTGGATTTGATCAGTCTTTCGTGAGATTCGATCTCACGAAAGTCAAGCAGTGAACATCATAGGTTTAGTTCCTTCTCCGCTCTATATTTAGATTGTGTGCTGAATCTTTCAGATCTATGCGCTCAGTTATTTCCTGGTTGATTACCTGGATGTATTTTTACCCGCCCTCCCCATTGGTATTGAAGGCTGCCGGCATGGTTAAATTCTGATAAGTGATTAGAAATTTATGGTCGATGGACTGACAGTAAATATCTTCAATGTTTACAGGTTTTGTTTCTACCTGTCTGCTTCAAGGTCAATTTTTGCAGATTTTCTGTCATTCCTCTTTAACAGATTAGGATCTCTTATCAGGAAGGAAAGGCAGTGCAAGTCTAGTGAAAGTTAGGTTGCTGACTGAAGTTTTGGTGGACGGGTTGTAGTTTTTTTTTTGTGAGGTCTTAATTTGTTTTATCACAGGTTGGTGTTATATGATCCTTTGAATGCTGCTGTAGAAGGACCTATAATAGATTTTGTTAGCTAACATCATGAGGGGGAGAGCAGATGGAGGTCAAAAGAAACATTTGGTTCCACCGTGGTGTCTCATGGCGCTCATTTTAGGATTTCTGTTCCTATATTATGGTTCTTTCTTTGGTCCTCGGGGGCAGCATACTAGCTCTGCCTTAGAGTACGGTAGTAGATTCTCAAGATCAATTGGTTGGAGTAATGATGATAGTGGAGAGGTTGGCAAATCTGATGAGTCCATTATTGAGCTGGACGATGGAGATGGCAGTCTTGTACCCAAGAGCTTTCCGGTAAGTGTTTGTAGAACTAGTTGTTTCGGTTTGCGATCATTGATTATCACGTTTGCTGAATATAGTCGTTTTTGTTTGGGCCATGACGATCTGTGATGATCGGCATTCAGAGTTGATTCCCTGCCTAGACAGAAATCTTATTTCTCAAACATGACTGAAGTCCCAGCCGGAGAGAACTCAGTCACAAATGTGTGCTTGGAATCCACACACCAAACATCATTGACAAAGAGGAGTTCCAGGAGTGTTGGGAGCACTGGCTGATGTTTTGAAGGAAAATGAGTAGAAGAGCAATGCTGATGAAGAAAGAATAAGAGAGAAGACACCGCAGCAAATGGGTGAAAGGGAGGGAGCCATAGGGGAAGAGAGAAGAGCTCCCTAGGTTTTTCTTTTGATGAAGGATGTTTATCTAATCTTATTCACGCATCAAAGGTTTTTTTTTTTATATATATAAAAAAAAATTGAGTTATATGGACCAGAGTATGATGGACCAATGATGTATCAGGACTTATATTGTTGCATGCATCTTGGTTGCATTTAATTTGGGTGTTTATTGTATGTTCTTTAAGTGACACTTGACAATTTGACATAGCTTTTATGTTATCATGCTTGAGTTTCATCTAATTACCATTAACAGCTTATTTTATATCAAAATACGAACCAAATCATCTGAATAAAATCAAAACCACAATTATGTGCTCTAAATTTTATCACAATTTGTTATTCAGTTATGTCCTTATCTATTTTTTTTTTTTTAAAGAAAATTATGCTGCAGAATTGCAAGTCAATTGATCCAAATATGTACTGGTTCACAATTCCAAATATTGGGTCGTATTAATGGGTCTCTTGCAGGCGTGTTCTCCTTGATTGCAAGAAATTTACTTTGAGATTGACATTTTTCATATATTGTTTAGTCTGAAAAACACATCATTGTAGTCTCTTGGCTAGTTATTCATTATCTTATCTTTAAATCATCAAAGAAAGATCCATATGCGATGGTACGTCATTCCATCCTGACTACGTCATGCAAGGTTTTGTAATTCATTTCTTCATCCACCTACACCCCCTCCCCCACCCAAACCACACACACAAATCGCCCTGTCCAGGCACCACCCAGTTCGTGGGTCCTATGTGGAAGTCATTGATTGGCTGAATGATGCCCAGGGCCCTGATTGACACCACCCCACCGAGCACTGTGCCAGCCTGTAGTTTCCACATAGGACTGGTGAACTGAATGATGATTGGAACTGATGATCTTCAGCAGTACTCCTGAAAGTTTTATCTCTAGTTGCAGCTCCTAGCTGTTCTTTACTTGATCCACGAGTGAGTGTGTGCATCCATGAGAGAGAAAGAGAGAGACAGAGAGCACTTTTGGCTTTTTTTAAGCAACAACCATCAGTTTTTGTTAATTGTCCATGCGTTTGATATTTTTTGAAGAAAACAAACTATTTACATGAATCATGTGTAATTTTATATAACTGGTAATATATAATGTGTTAACACTCTGGTGTTTAGTACCACGACAGGTAGTTGAACACTTTCGTATCAGTGCATTATGCTTAATCATGAACAGTTTGCTTCATCATTCAAGGAACAAGGGGGTTCATCTCATTCTCAAGTGTCATGCCCCGAACCCAACATTCGGATTGGATACGTGATGGCTGCACACTCCTTAGAGCAAGCCCTAAAGAATATGCAAGGCCAAAATAAATCATTACAATCTTAACATCCATAAAAATTAATTTCAACAATAATTCATAAAATCTTACATAATTATAAATTAAATTTCTTCAATCCTCTGATCAGGTACTATGACACTATCTATCCATCTGTTCACCCATAAATCTAAGCCATAGCCAATCATGAACGTCCTGTAACTCTGAGAAGAAAAAGAAAGATGAAGAGGTGTGAGCTTTACAGCCCAGTAAAAATTCCCATATCACACTGATATAATAATATAATCTAAAAAATAAAGATAAATAATAAAATATAAAATTCGATGTTCAATGTTCAGAATAATGCAAATATCCATAAATTTTCTGTCTTGTTAAAATAGATGCATCATCATATGTTAACAGGTGAAATATTTTTATTCAACAATTATTTCATGTCTTATCTTTTATTTCTCTTTTCATAATCATATGATTTTTCACATTTTCTTTCTGGCTCTGGACCATCCAAGTCTATACCTCAGTCATCATCCGGATCGAATCTACTTAAAAAGCCTTTCAAGGCTGTCCCAGGATGAGCTCCTAGCTGGCTGTCCCACGTACGAAAGTCCGTGAGAGGCTGTCCCAGGCATAAGCTCCTGACGAGCTGTCCCAGGCATGAGCTCCTGGCCGGCTGATCCACCTGTAGGCCAGTGGGGGCTGTCCCAAGCATAAGCTCCTGACGGGCTGTCCCAGACATAAGCTCCTGGCCGGTTGTTCCACATGACAAGGTTAGTCCATACCATATACCTTTTTCTTTTGATTTAATCATTATGTGTTGATTTCATCAAATCAATTCCGACTTGCATTATGATCAATTCAGATATGTCATATCCATATAATCATACCATCAATCTCTGATATATATATATTGACATAACATACTCATGCTCAAAATCAAATAACAATATCTCAGATATAATAAATTCATCGATCTCAAATCCGACGATGCATAACTAATAATGCAAGACCAACAGTAAAATAACATATACATAATAGTGATCATGTACAGAGATTCTTACCTTTACTGGTGACTGACCGAGCACAGAAATTAATATTCTTCTTTGATTTATGAATTTCTTTAATAAAATATTCCACTCGATATCATATGCAGACAATCATCTCTTCATGACCCTGATCAATATAAAAATCACATATAGAGAAATTACCGATAATCGATCCTAATAACACAAATCGAGGACCTTTTTTAGGATTAATCAAAATTAGGATTTGTCTATGTATCAGGATCCTCCACTGATCCATAAGACTTTTAGAGAAAAAAATCCATGAAGAGAGAGAAAATTTTAGAGAGAGAAAGTAGAGAGAGAAAATGGAGAGAGAATCTTCGTATCCTTCAGATGAGGAAATCATGGTCGAGATCATCAGAGGTCTTATCAGGGTGACTCAATATGGATTAACCATGATTGATGTTATCAATTTTGAATAAAGATCGGATCGGAATCTAATCTACTGCATGAATTTCGGAGCAATCTCAGATCATCTTATTTTCATCTCAAGTTTATCCTAAGATCTGTGATAAAATCAAAGAGAGAAAGACACTAGAGAGACAAAATCCATAAAAAGAGAAAAAAATCTAGAGAGAGAAAATAGGGAGAGAATCTAGAGAGAGAAGGTAGAGAGAGGAGAGAGGAAAGAGAAAGAGAAAGGAGGGAGAGGAGAGAGAAAATTCTCTCTTTCCTTCTTTTTTTTTTCCTATTTTTCTTTTTCTCTCTCTTTTTCTTTTTCTTTTCTTTTCTTTTCTTTTCCTTTTTTTTTTCTTTTCCTTCTTCTTTTTCTTTTCACGGGAGCAGAGGACCTGTGCGGTTCTCTTCTTCACGGAACAGGGGAGGTCCTTCCTCCCCCTTGTTTCCAAACTAAGGGCCTCCCCCCCAGCTGACCACCACTCCAACCGGTGGAGTAGTCCCCGACGACGTCGAGAGATCGGGTCTGGTGTCCGACGACGGCAAACAGTGACGGAAAGAAAAAAAACAAGGTAACATGGAGAAAATAGGAGATCTTCTTTGAAATTTATTTCCAGCAAAATCAATGGCCGGCGAGGGTGCACGAAGCCATGGAAAGGAGGGGAAGGAAAAGGAGAAAGAGAAGAAGGGCTTACCTCCGACTCTGGTGAGGTCTCCGGTGAGTATTTGAGATGAATATGATGATGACATCTGCGGCTTCAAAGAAAAATTTTGAAAAAAATAAAAGAAGAAATCCGGTGCTCGTCGTGGCCAACCTTAGAGGAAAGGAGAAGGGATTTTTATAGGGTGGAGGGGAGGTCGAATCCTCCTCGGATTCAGCTTCTCTTCCGATGTATTTGAGCGGAAGAAGACTCTCTTCTTCGTTGCCTCCCCTGTTTTTTTTTTTTTTTTGTATGGGATGTGGGCTGATTCTGGGCCCAAATAGGCCGAGGTGTTACATCAAGTTATAGAAAATTCAATGAGATGCTGCTTGGATAAGAAATAGTTGTGCTTATCACCTCTTGATTTATAGTTCCAGCTTTGAGATCTTATTGGATCAGATCACTTGAGAATAGTTTAAATCATGGTATTCCGTACCAGTCCGAATCGATCGGTACATTCCATACAATATCGTATCAATGAGGAATAGGTTCGATTCAGATTAATTTTTTAAAAAATGATCTGAATCAGATCGAACCGATCGATTTGGTACGGTATCGGTCCGAACCACCCGATATCAGATGATTTGATCCGATATGATGCGGTACAGTTTTGGTTCGATCTGATTTAATTTGATTTTTTTATTTTTTTAATTATTAGATGATATTTTGTTTTAATTTTTTATTATCGATATGGTTCGATATGGTATAATACTATATCATACCATATTGATTAGAAATTAGTACGGGGCTATGTACCAATTCGTGAAATCTTTCTTCCAGATTACTTGTCAGGGTCTCAAAAGATTAAGGCACATGTACTTTCAACTTTGCTTTTTCAAGGCCATTGGTGATCTATTGCCAGCGATTACAAGCTGTGCGCTATTTATCTAAAATAAAGTGGTTTCTCGTTTCTGTGCATAGGAGATCCAAGCAAACCTGGATTTGAGATATATATATGGGCAAGCTTGGTTAACTTCTTATTTTTCAGAGAAACGGAACCAGGTGTTAACATAGCACCACATCGATCACCAGAGAGCAGCACCTCGATTCATTCCATCATTTGTTTCTTGCAACTTTTGTTCAGAAGCCATCATGCCGCAGTTATACATATTCCACGGGATATGCAAATGATTGTATGGTGGACAAGCAAGGAGGGAACCCGAACTTTGGAGAAAAGGAGCCAGGTGTTAACAAGGCACCACATGGATCACCAGAGAGCAGTGCCTCAATTCATTCAATCATTTGTTACTTGCCACTGTTGTTCAGAAGCCATCATGCCGCAGTTACGTATTAACCACAAGATAAATGATTATGTTGCGTCCAATCTCTTATTGTCTGTCGTCGATGAAGAGTAGCTGCAAAATAAAATTCTCATAGACCGACGAAAATCCTCCAATACTTAAATCAGAGAAGAGGTTGATGAACAGCAGATAAAAATATTTTAAGTAACAGAGTCTTAGCTCAAAATTGTCTTATATGTGATGTTCGTTTACTTTCCTTTTATAAATGATTCTGATGTAACCGTCGAGCACGTGATCCCATTTTTTATGGTGCTAAATTATCGGACCATAATTGTGGAGTTAATTGATTGTTTATTCTCACTAATGACTATGACACTTAATCGATAACCATTCGTAACAGTTAGGATATATTGAGAAGATAAGCCGACTATATGTTGATAATAGTGATAAGTCGGTAGTCAAACCGAATGAGCATCGATCGGTAATTCTGATGTGCCGATGCTTTTCTGTCAAAGTTGTCCGTTGCTAGCTGATAGTGGCTGACAGTCAGTCAGTCAACTGATTATGAGTCGACGTAATGTGTTCATACAGCCAATGTAAAGTTGGAGTCGGGAGTCGGCTGACTTATCCTTATAGATTACATGGTGGACAAGTAAGGTGGAAAACTGAACTTGCAATGAAAATGATTAGTCATCGAGAGAGAATTATACTTGATCATGTGATCATGTCATATGCGATCACCTAGTTCCGGTTCATTTTTCTACTATTTCAGATTTGTCATTTATTCAAAAGATGGAAAGAGCAAAGATTATTTTTTCGTTTTCTTTCATTGATTCTTAATCATTGATTTGGCTGCTTAGGTGAGGGAAGAGAACTATCTTTGTTGTATTTCTTCTTAAAAGTCTATTTTATCTTTGCATTTGACTATGGTACTGTAATAGCCTAAAATGATCTTTAGCTAGATTCCTACCAAGGAGGAGGGGAGGACCCGATGAGGTATAAAACCCCTTTTTTTTTTCCACTGACGAAAATGCTACAGGCGGGGTGGGGGAGGGGAGGAAGTCTAAGAGGAGACGATGGCAATGACGTTTTGGATTTTGAAGAGGGGAGGGGAGCGTGAAACTGCGACGTGTCCTGAAATGCAAATCGACAATAATTCCCCTTGAAAGTACGCTACCTTCCCTTTAAATATATGAGCCTTTTGGACTGGTGGAGCACCAGGTTACTTACCATCTGATTGAGATCAGATGAATGCAGAAGCTATAGACATTTTATTTATTTATGTATTTTTGAAACCAGCTACATTAGGGGACTCTAATATGAATACGATAACAAGCATAAGATAAAATTAAATTGTAGAAATGTCGTGGGATCTTAGCAACAGACCTCTAAACTACATTACGAACATACTCAACCATAAAAGATACAACCTAATCAGCCTCATAATTTCTTTCCCCCATAAGTATGTCTAATCAAACAATAGAAGATATTTAATATGCTTCAAGTCATTGAAAAATCAAGCGATCATTGTCTTAGAATCCTTGTCTAACATAATTCTATTAGTCTGCAAAAGCAATATAACATACATCAAATCTTTCCAAGCTGACCTGAACTCAACCTAAAATACTATAGAGTCAACGAATTGGAATTCCAAGTTCCACAGCTCCCTATCCTTGGAAGATCTACATTTAGCTGCAGTTTTTTTCCACTTGATTATTATTTAAAAAAAAGAAAAATAGAATATACCCTTTAGCACGGAAGAAAATATTTGCCTTTTGGAGCTTCAGAGAATTTTCATTTACGAAAAAAATATATAAAAAAAAAATAAAGATAACAGCTGATTTTTTTATTACGAAGAAAATGATAGCATTTGATGTGTACTTCTCGCACTTTTCTTTTGAAAGCGCCCAATCAGAATGTTCTCGAAGCTTTATTCCGCGATCTTTATTCTCCAACCGGGTCCGCCGTCGTTTTTAACGTAATGACTAAAAGTTAAATCCACACCAGTCTGCAACCGGTTCCGCTTTGTCCCGCTATCTTTATCCCAATTTAATTTTCTCACTAGTCGTCTCAAAGCACTGTGATTTTAAATCAACACCATCCCGAAGATGGACCCGGATGATTCTTTAATCTCTGTTGTTGGTTTGAAAATATTTCTCAAGGGTGTTCGAGTCAGTCAACAAAATATTTCTTGACTTAATACGGATCGCGGCAGAACGATTGCGAGTCGGGGAAAATGACGGGCTCGCTAAATCCTCCGGCATGTCCAGAAGTTCAAGTTCAGATCAGAGGGGGAGTCAAATGGACGGTTCAGAGATGAGGATCATCGAAGAACCCATCAAGGGTTAGGTGACGCCGGTAAGGCGGTGCGGGGAAGCGCGATGGAAGCGTGCAATGCTTTGGGACAAGGAGCGATCGGCCGTACGCCAAGGCTTGTCCCTAGCCACCAACAGCCCGAGAGCACGATCTGACAAACCGTGGCGGGTGGATGGATTTCTTTTTTTAATTATTTTTTATTAGATAATTCCAAAAGTTCCCCACCCCCCGCTTCCCCAGCTTATTTCTTAGAATACCGTCTACGAAACGATGATTTCACGGCCAAGCCTGCTTCGAGCCCAGTTAGCCGGATAAGATGGATAGGACTAAAATCATCATTGGAGCCTGCAATTCGAGTAAAATCATCACTTGGGCCGATGATTTCACAAGTGATGATTTCACTGGGCTTGCAGGCCCACCCGCAATTTTCCTTCTCTCCTCCGCGCTGCGCGCATGTTGAAGGGCCGCATTGGACGAGGGTGGCGAAGCAGCGCATGATTGATGGCGACCCAGAGGGCCGGGGTATAATGTCGGAGGCGTGGAACAGCGATCGAGAAGTGCAGGTGGCCAGGAACAGCACAGGGGACTACTGAGGATGGGATGGGCGAGGGTGGTGCTGGAGGTGGCCATAAAGGACACCGAATGCGGATTCGTTAAGGGCCAAGAGGCAGTGCAAAAGGTGAGATCTGAGGTCGGAGGTCTGAGGACAGTGTCAGAAAAGCAACAGACAGGGTGTCACAGGGGATAGGATGTGCGGAGTAGCCGAAGGTTGGGAGGGTGGCATGTGGGGGATCGAGAAAGAAAAAATAAATAAATAAAAATAAAAATAATAAAATAATAATAAATATTAATAATAATAATAATAATAATAATAATAAATTATTAAAAAATTTTAAAAATAAAAATATTTTTTTAATAAAAAATAGATTTTTAAAATAATGATAAAATATTATTTAAAAATTTAAAAAATAATTATAAAATATTATTTTTAAATGATAATTTGTATATGATTTTATCTATATTATTATTTTCTTGATGCATTAGATGGGTGTAATTCGTGCAGTGAGAGTCTATGCCCCATTTTTTATGATGGTTGTAAATATTGTTCCACTGCAACCTGGAGAGCAAAAAAAACTCTGAGCTTCTTGTTAAATTTTTTTTGATAATTTATTTAGATTATAATTTGTAGTCACTTGTTGGTGCTTTACCTGGGAAGCCATTAAACTTCATTCTTTCGTTGGTAGGATTTGGTTTAAGAGTCGCTTGTTGGTGCCTTACATGAGAAGGTCATCAAGTTTCACGTATTGGTTCAAATTAAGCCATCCTATTTGAAAAGAGAGGCTCCTCCGCGACCACCCATAATACATATTTTAAAATTATTTTTCAAAATAATATTTTATAATTATATAAATTATTTTATTATTATTAAAAAAAATTTCATTCTGTTCCTGCTACTCCGCAGGTGTGGCATGCGGAGAAAGAAAAAATAATAATAATAATAAATATTTAAAAAAAATAAAAAAATAGATTTATATTTTTAATTTATATTTTTATATTTTTAATTTAAAGTTATATATTTAATTTATACTTTTATATTTTATTATAATCATTATTATGTAAATTAAAATAATAAAATTATATGTATTCCATTTTTCACAAAAAGTGATATAAATATAAATTTTATTCAAAAAAATATTATGACTTGTAATTATTTTTTTTAAATTTTTTCTCCATATCTATTCATATATTTTTTTTAAAAATATTTTTTAAAAATAATATTTTATTATTATTTAATTTTTTGTTTTTTCCATCTCCTCTTTGGCTCTGCATCGAACACCCACACCCCTCCTTTAGCACTATCCATGGCTCCTCCACTCAACTGCCGCTCCTATGTATCCATCTACATATCTTTTAAAATTATTTTTAAAAATAATATTTTATTATTAACTTAAAAATTATTTTTATTAACAATTTTTATTTTTAAATATTATATATATTTATTTATATTTTTTATTTATATATTTTTTTTGTTTCTTTCTTCTAATTTCATGGCTCCGCGTCGAACATGCACCCACACCTTCCCGCGTGGCGCGACCATTGCTTCTCGTCGCCTCCCCTCTCCCTCCATGTGCAGCGTCGCCCATGCCTCTGCACCTCCCAACCCCTCCAATCACGACTGTGCCACTCACCACTGCTTTGCATTCTCCTCTCCTGCGGCCCCCAGTCTGCGCAGCTCCGACACTGCCCCTCGCCCCTGGGCCGTGCTCCCTTCCCCTCTCCTCCTCTCATCCATCGCGCCTCCTTCGTGCCACCGCTGCTCCGTGGTTAAAAAAAAAAAAAAAAAAAAAAGAAAAACGCCCTCCATACGGGCAAAAAAAAAAAAAAAAAAAGAAAGAAAGAAAAGATCGCCACGTCAGCCGTTGAGCTGTGAAAGCGCCACTTCCAAGTGGCGATTTCATGTGCGGATAGTTTTGAAAATAGATTAGAGGTAAGGGTGATTTCGAAAATAAGTATTAAAAAATAATAAAAAAAAATCCTCAGCTGATCAAAAGTACGGACGGTTGTGTCTACTTTATCGTATGTTTTTCGGAACTTAAGATGCACCTGCGGTGCAAGGTAGGCATCCGCGCCCTTTATTTAGAGACTTCTCGGCGAATGGGACGAAGTACCCATTTCTTGAACCACGATCGTCTGCATCCTTTTTTTCCCTTTCTTCCCTGCTTTCATCAATGGCGGAAGCGGAATATTCGGCCATTCTTCCCAATGGCCAGATCTTATGTCTTGCTTGCGCAAAGACTAAGGGTCGGAATGCAGAAGCGTCCCAATTTGCAACTGCTGCAGATCTTCGCGAGCACAGCAAGCGGGTGAATTTTGAATTTGCTCATCTATTCATTTGGTTCTAAAATGTTTTTTGGATTTCATTCTGAGTTGTTTTGAATTTCTTTTTGTTATATGTTTTGATGTATGCTTATGGGTTTACTATGGAACGATGATGGTGCTTTTCCTGACGTGTGGGTTCCTGATTACAAACTTTGCTTGGTTTGGAAGTTCTAAAATCACAATTACCTATGGGCTCAAGAATCTTCTTCTCATTGTTACTATTATTATTCTTTGTAATATGTTTATATCTAGTGGGATATTCTTCGGACGGGAAAGTTGCGGTCAATGGTGGGTGAAAAAGAGGTTATATCGTGGTGTCTACAGAGTACCTCTCGCTGGTTTTGCCGTCTTTTGGGACTTGTGCTTGAACTGTGATGATGCTGTGGCTAAACTTGCCAATGATTGGCCTTATTTTCAAGATTCAAAAATTTTGCTATGAAGTGGAATATCACAGCATTGAGTTCATTGATATAGAAGAGGCTATGAATAATCTATTCTACCAAGCAGTTGGTCGCAATAGTTCTGCGGGGATGAATTTAGGCTCTGTTTTCTGTGGTTGCCTTTTGGTTAGTGTCAATCCTTTTATTAGTTGGGACTGTAATTTGTAGTGCCTCCCTATCCTTTGTGTTGGAAAATATTTTATTCTCCTTAAATATATTTCTGCTGACTGGTGTAAATAGGGAAGGGTTGTATGCGTGAGTTGTGGGGGATACTGTTATAGTTACTGTTGGAATTTTATAAAATCCTGTAGGCCCATGGAAAACGCTATTGTGCAATCTGCAATACCTGTCAGAACCGTTTCCTTACAAAGGCAGAAAGAGATATTCATCAAGAAATCGACCGCCATCATTAAATCATATCAATATTGCCAAATGCAGTTTTTCAAGTATACTGAGGCTTTTCCCCCTGCAAAGATTATGTGGCAATTGTGTTCAAGATTATGACAGATGGTTTTGAGATAATTTTGTTTTTGTTTTTTTTTTTCCTGTAACAAATGTGACCTGAGATATGACCAAATCTGACACCATAATATGCAGGAGCTGCTTCGATCTCAAAGATCCAATAAATGAGAAATTTGATTTGCAATCTTTAACAAGTTAGCTTACTTCAATATTTCTACAAGTTATTTGCAATCTTTAACAAGTTAGCTTACTTCAATATTTCTGCAAGTTATTCTATTTTCTGCATGCAAGTTATTCTATTTTCTGCATGCGGTACTAATTTTTTTAATGTATTGCGTAGATAAGTATTGCTTAAATTGTCAATGACCTTGCTATGACAGATGGTTTTGAGATAATTTTGATTTTTTTTTTCCTGTAACAAATGTAACCTAATCCTTTTGAGATACTGAGATGATTTTATTCTATTTTCTGCATGATTGTCAATGACCCTGCTACGACAGATGGTTTTGATTAAATTGTCAATGAGATTTGATGTGTTGTTTAAATTGTCAACGAGATTTGATTGAGATGGCCATCTGTTTGTGAAGCTCTTGTTGAGATTATAAAAATATGTTGTGGATAAAGATTTGATTTATCATGTGAGATATTATCCGTTTTGATTCCTGAGTCTTATAATTTTATTTTTTTAAAAATATTTTATGTAAAAAAATTTTTTTTTACCATGAAATTTCAGTCCCAAAGGTTCGTGGCGGAAAATAGAATGCTATGTTGGACATCCATCTCGTTTGCTGGCAAAGTTCTTCGGTCTTGTTGAAGTTGGACTTTTTAGTAATTTAGTATTCAACCGTCATATCATTTATGCCATCAATCAGGAGTTGTACTAATCCTCACTTGTCACGCGTTAGAACATTTCATCTGCTCATAATAATTTCATGACGTTGCCCTTATAATGATATAAATTAATTTTGATTAAAACAAATCAGTTTTAATCAAAACAAGGATTGCTTAAATTAGGAAGTGATGAAACTGGAACTTGGGTTCGCTAATGAAATCATTGACCTGGCTCTGCTAAATATTTTGCACTTTTAACCGTGACAGAAACACAAGATACATGGGCAGGCCTTGTTTGCACCTCTCAGGCTCACAGCACAAGTGGGTACACACCCAAGACGAGCGGAAAATAAATGTAAAGATATAAGACAACTTGCAATAGACAAATTTTTATTTATCATGTTTATAATTTTATCCCTTGTAATCTTGATGAAAACACGTCTCTCAGCCGACACTTATTCTTCAAATTTATCAACTTAAACAAGTGATCAAGTATTCAATTAGATTCCTTATCAAACAAACTATTAATAAACTTTTTGTTATAGTCAAATCATTATGCTGTAGTGTGTGTGTGCATAATATGCATGAATGCGCGTCTGTACGCAATGCGACCTTTCTTTATTAAAACTAATAAGTGATTCTCTCTCCTTTGGACCAGCGGATTAAAATACTCGCTGGTTCGCGGGCTCAGATCTGCTCGCACGCTCTCTCTCTCCTCCTCCTTTCCCAGCTTCTTGCTTTACTTTAGTGCCTCCCTCGGTCTAGACAGAGTCGGCCCTGAGGCAGGTTAAACTGGACGACCGCCCCAAGCCCCAGGCTTAGATTTTGTATTGATATTCCAATAAGATGCAAGGGTGACTTTCTACAATATTATAATAAAAAAAATAATTAAATAAATTAATGATGAGTTTTATAGATTGGTTAACGAATATATCTATAAAAAATTATTGTACGTAGATTAATTTTTCAATAATAATTAATATTTAAAATATATTAATTTTTAATAAAGAAGGTCTCATTTTTTTCATTTAGCCCTAGGTCTAAAAAATATCAAGACCGGCCTTGGGTCTAGGGTTTTGGTTTTCGCTTACCGGATCGAGATCCGGTCCAGATCTCATCACGATAAGCAAGTTTAGAGGTTTCAGTTTCAATCGATTTCCATTTCGATAATTTCACTGATGAAATCTACTTCGTTTTGATGGTTTCTGTCGTGGAACTTTGAGGCACTTAGCTTGGTTGATGGGTTTGTGAATCATCTCTCTTCTATTTCCATTTGTGGGAGATTTTCTTCACCATTTGTTGTTTTGATTGATAGACATTTTGATCTAAGTTTGTTAGGCCAGTGAATCACGTGGATTTGATCAGTCTTTCGTGAGATTCGATCTCACGAAAGTCAAGCAGTGAACATCATAGGTTTAGTTCCTTCTCCGCTCTATCTTTAGATTGTGTGCTGAATCTTTCAGATCTATGCGCTCAGTTATTTCCTGGTTGATTACCTGGATGTATTTTTACCCGCCCTCCCCATTGGTATTGAAGGCTGCCGGCATGGTTAAATTCTGATAAGTGATTAGAAATTTATGGTCGATGGACTGACAGTAAATATCTTCAATGTTTACAGGTTTTGTTTCCACCTGTCTGCTTCAAGGTCAATTTTTGCTGATTTTCTGTCATTCCTCTTTAACAGATTAGGATCTCTTATCAGGAAGGAAAGGCAGTGCAAGTTTAGTGAAAGTTAGGTTGCTGACTGAAGTTTTGGTGGACGGGTTGTAGTTTTTTTTTTGTGAGGTCTTAATTTGTTTTATCACAGGTTGGTGTTATATGATCCTTTGAATGCTGCTGTAGAAGGACCTATAATAGATTTTGTTAGCTAACATCATGAGGGGGAGAGCAGATGGAGGTCAAAAGAAACATTTGGTTCCACCGTGGTGTCTTACGGCGCTCATTTTAGGATTTCTGTTCCTATATTATGGTTCTTTCTTTGGTCCTCGGGGGCAGCATACGAGCTCTGCCTTAGAGTACGGTAGTAGATTCTCAAGATCAATTGGTTGGAGTAATGATGATAGTGGAGAGGTTGGCAAATCTGATGAGTCCATTATTGAGCTGGACGATGGAGATGGCAGTCTTGTACCCAAGAGCTTTCCAGTAAGTGTTTGTAGAACTAGTTGTTTCGGTTTGCGATCATTGATTATCACGTTTGCTGAATATAGTCGTTTTTGTTTGGGCCATGACGATCTGTGATGATCGGCATTCAGAGTTGATTCCCTGCCTAGACAGAAATCTTATTTCTCAAACATGACTGAAGTCCCAGCCGGAGAGAACTCAGTCACAAATGTGTGCTTGGAATCCACACACCAAACATCATTGACAAAGAGGAGTTCCAGGAGTGTTGGGAGCACTGGCTGATGTTTTGAAAGAAAATGAGTAGAAGAGCAATGCTGATGAAGAAAGAATAAGAGAGAAGACACCGCAGCAAATGGGTGAAAGGGAGGGAGCCAAAGGGGAAGAGAGAAGAGCTCCCTAGGTTTTTCTTTTGATGAAGGATGTTTATCTAATCTTATTCACGCATCAAAGGTTTTTTTTTTTTATATATATAAAAAAAAATTGAGTTATATGGACCAGAGTATGATGGACCAATGATGTATCAGGACTTATATTGTTGCATGCATCTTGGTTGCATTTAATTTGGGTGTTTATTGTATGTTCTTTTAGTGACACTTGACAATTTGACATAGCTTTTATGTTATCATGCTTGAGTTTCATCTAATTACCATTAACAGCTTATTTTATATCAAAATACGAACCAAATCATCTGAATAAAATCAAAACCACAATTATGTGCTCTAAATTTTATCACAAGTTGTTATTCAGTTATGTCCTTATCTATTTTTTTTTTTTTAAAGAAAATTATGCTGCAGAATTGCAAGTCAATTGATCCAAATATGTACTGGTTCACAATTCCAAATATTGGGTCGTATTAATGGGTCTCTTGCAGGCGTGTTCTCCTTGATTGCAAGAAATTTACTTTGAGATTGACATTTTTCATATATTGTTTAGTCTGAAAAACACATCATTGTAGTCTCTTGGCTAGTTATTCATTATCTTATCTTTAAATCATCAAAGAAAGATCCATATGCGATGGTACGTCATTCCATCCTGACTACGTCATGCAAGGTTTTGTAATTCATTTCTTCATCCACCTACACCCCCTCCCCCACCCAAACCACACACACAAATCGCCCTGTCCAGGCACCACCCAGTTCGTGGGTCCTATGTGGAAGTCATTGATTGGCTGAATGATGCCCAGGGCCCTGATTGACACCACCCCACCGAGCACTGTGCCAGCCTGTAGTTTCCACATAGGACTGGTGAACTGAATGATGATTGGAACTGATGATCTTCAGCAGTACTCCTGAAAGTTTTATCTCTAGTTGCAGCTCCTAGCTGTTCTTTACTTGATCCACGAGTGAGTGTGTGCATCCATGAGAGAGAAAGAGAGAGACAGAGAGCACTTTTGGCTTTTTTTAAGCAACAACCATCAGTTTTTGTTAATTGTCCATGCGTTTGATATTTTTTTGAAGAAAACAAACTATTTACATGAATCATGTGTAATTTTATATAAGTGGTAATATATAATGTGTTAACACTCTGGTGTTTAGTACCACGACAGGTAGTTGAACACTTTCGTATTAGTGCATTATGCTTAATCATGAACAGTTTGCTTCATCATTCAAGGAACAAGGGGGTTCATCTCATTCTCAAGTATCATGCCCCGAATCCAACATTCGGATCGGATACGTGATGTCTGCACACTCCTTAGAGCAAGTCCTAAAGAATATGCAAGGCCAAAATAAATCATTACAATCTTAACATCCATAAAAATTAATTTCAACAATAATTCATAAAACCTTACATAATTATAAATTAAATTTCTTCAATCCTCTGATCAGGTACTATGACACTATCTATCCATCTGTTGACCCATAAATCTAAGCCATAGCCAATCATGAACGTCCTGTAACTCTGAGAAGAAAAAGAAAGATGAAGAGGTGTGAGCTTTACAGCCCAGTAAGAATTCCCATATCACACTGATATAATAATATAATCTAAAAATAAAGATAAATAGTAAAATATAAAATTCGATGTTCAATGTTCAGAATAATGCAAATATCCATAAATTTTCTGTCTTGTTAAAATAGATGCATCATCATATGTTAACAGGTGAAACACTTTTATTTAACAATTATTTCATGTCTTATCTTTTATTTCTCTTTTCATAATCATATGATTTTTCACATTTTCTTTCTGGCTCTGGACTATCCAAGTCTATACCTCAGTCATCATCCGGATCGAATCCACTTAAAAAGCCTTTCAAGGCTGTCCCAGGATGAGCTCCTAGCTGGCTGTCCCACGTACGAAAGTCCGTGAGAGGCTGTCCCAGGCATAAGCTCCTGGCGGGCTGTCCCAGGCATGAGCTCCTGACCGGCTGATCCACCTGTAGGCCAGTGGGGGCTGTCCCAAGCATAAGCTCTTGGCGGGCTGTCCCAGACATAAGCTCCTGGCCGGTTGTTCCACATGACAAGGTTAGTCCATACCATATACCTTTTTCTTTTGATTTAATCATTATGTGTTGATTTCATCAAATCAATTCCGACTTGCATTATGATCAATTCAGATATGTCATATCCATATAATCATACCATCAATCTTTGATACATATATATTGACATAACATACTCATGCTCAAAATCAAATAACAATATCTCAGATATAATAAATTCATCGATCTCAAATCTGACGATGCAAAACTAATAATGCAAGACCAACAGTAAAATAACATATACATAATAGTGATCATGTACAGAGATTCTTACTTTTACTGGTGACTGATCCAGCACAGAAATTAATATTCTTCTTTGATTTATGAATTTCTTTAATAAAATATTTCACTCGATATCATATGCAGACAATCATCTCTTCATGACCCTGATCAATATAAAAATCACATATAGAGAAATTACCGATAATCGATCCTAATAACACAAATCGAGGACCTCTCTTAGGATTAATCAAAATTAGGATTTGTCTATGTATCAGGATCCTCCACTGATCCATAAGACTTTTAGAAAAAAAAATCCATGAAGAGAGAGAAAATTCTAAAGAGAGAAAATGAAGAGAGAATCTTCGTATCCTTCAGATGAGGCAATCATGGTCGAGATTATCAGAGGTCCTATCAGGGTGACTCAATATGGATTAACCATGATTGATGTTATCAATTTCAAATAAAGATCGGATCGGAATCTAATCTACTGCATGAATTTCGGAGCAATCTCAGATCATCTTATTTTCATCTCAAGTTTATCCTAAGATCTGTGATGAAATCAAAGAGAGAAAGACACTAGAGAGACAAAATCCATAAAAAGAGAAAAAAATCTAGAGAGAGAAAATAGGGAGAGAATCTAGAGAGAAAAATTGGAGAGAGAAGGTAGAGAGAGGAGAGAGGAAAGAGGAAGAGAAAGGAGGGAGAGGAGAGAGAAAAATTCTCTCTTTCCTTCTTTTTTTTTTCCTATTTTTCTTTTTCTCTCTCTTTTTCTTTTTTTTTCTTTTCTTTTCCTTTTTTTCTCTTTTCCTTCTTCTTTTTCCTTTCACGGGAGTAGAGGACCTGTGTAGTTCTCTTCTTCACGGAATAGGGGAGGTCCTTCCTCCCCCTTGTTCCCAAACTAAGGGCCTCCCCCCAACTGACCACCACTCCAACTGGTGGAGCAGTCCCCGACGATGTCGAGAGATCGGGTCTGGTGTCCGACGACGGCAAACAGTGACGGAAAGAAAAAAAACAAGGTAACATGGAGAAAACAGGAGATCTTCTTTGAAATTTATTTCCAGCAAAATCGATGGCCGGCGAGGGTGCACGAAGCCATGGAAAGGAGGGGAAGGAAAAGGAGAGAGAAGAAGGGCTTACCTCCGACTCTGGTGAGGTCTCCGGTGAGTATTTGAGATGAATACGATGATGACATCTGCGGCTTCAATGAAAAATTTTGAAAAAAATAAAAGAAGAAATCCGGTGCTCAAAGTGGCCAACCTTAGAGGAAAGGAGAAGGGATTTTTATAGGATGGAGGGGAGGTCGAATCCTCCTCGGATTCAGCTTCTCTTCCAATGTATTTGAGCGGAAGAAGACTCTCTTCTTCGTTGCCTCCTCTATTTTTTTTTTTTTTGTATGGGATGTGGGCTGATTCTGGGCCCAAATAGGCCGGGGTGTTACATCAAGTCATAGAAAATTCAATGAGATGCTGTTTGGATAAGAAATAGTTGTGCTTATCACCTCTTGATTTATAGTTCGAGCTTTGAGATCTTATTGGATCTAATCACTTGAGAATAGTTTAAATCATGGTATACCGTACCAGTCTGAATCGACCGGTACATTCCATATAATATCGTATCAATGAGGAATAGGTTCGATTCAGATTAATTTTTTAGAAAATGATCTGAATCAGATCGAATCGATCGATTTGGTACGGTATCGGTCCGAACCACCCGATATCAGATGATTTGATCCGATATGATGCGGTACAATTTTGGTTCGATTTGATTTAATTTGATTTTTTTTTATTTTTTTAATTATTAGATGATATTTTGTTTTAATTTTTTATTATCGATATGGTTCGATATGATATAATACTATATCATACCATATTGATTAGAAATTAGTACGGGCCTATGTACCAATTCGTGAAATCTTTCTTCCAGATTACTTGTCAGGGTCTCAAAAGATTAAGGCACATGTACTTTCAACTTTGCTTTTTCAAGGCCATTGGTGATCTATTGCCAGCGATTACAAGCTGTGCGCTATTTATCTAAAATAAAGTGGTTTCTCGTTTCTGTGCATAGGAGATCCAAGCAAACCTGGATTTGAGATATATATATGGGCAAGCTTGGTTAACTTCTTATTTTTCAGAGAAACGGAACCAGGTGTTAACATAGCACCACATCGATCACCAGAGAGCAGCACCTCGATTCATTCCATCATTTGTTTCTTGCAACTTTTGTTCAGAAGCCATCATGCCGCAGTTATACATATTCCACGGGATATGCAAATGATTGTATGGTGGACAAGCAAGGAGGGAACCCGAACTTTGGAGAAAAGGAGCCAGGTGTTAACAAGGCACCACATGGATCACCACAGAGCAGTGCCTCAATTCATTCAATCATTTGTTACTTGCCACTGTTGTTCAGAAGCCATCATGCCGCAGTTACGTATTAACCACAAGATAAATGATTATGTTGCATCCAATCTCTTATTGTCTGTCGTCGATGAAGAGTAGCTGCAAAATAAAATTCTCACAGACCGACGAAAATCCTCCAATACTTAAATCAGAGAAGAGGATGGTGAACAGCAGATAAAAATATTTTAAGTAACAGAGTCTTAGCTCAAAATTGTCTTACATGTGATGTTCGTTTACTTTCCTTTTATAAATGATTCTGATGTAACCGTCGAGCACGTGATCCCACTTTTTATGGTGCTAAATTATCGGACCATAATTGTGGAGTTAATTGATTGTTTATTCTCACTGATGACTATAACACTTAATCGATAACCATTCGTAACAGGTAGGATATATTGAGAAGATAAGCCGACTATATGTTGATAATAGTGATAAGTCGGTAGTCAAACCGAATGAGCATCGGTCGGTAATTTTGATGTGCCGATGCTTTTCTGTCAAAGTTGTCCGTTGCTAGCTGATAGTGGCTGACAGTCAGTCAGTCAACTGATTATGAGTCGGCGTAATGTGTTCATACAGCCAATGTAAAGTTGGAGTCGGGAGTCGGCTGACTTATCCTTGTAGATTACATGGTGGACAAGTAAGGTAGAAAACTGAACTTGCAATGAAAATGATTAGTCATCGAGAGAGAATTATACTTGATCATGTGATCATGTCATATGCGATCACCTAGTTCCGGTTCATTTTTCTACTATTTCAGATTTGTCATTTATTCAAAAGATGGAAAGAGCAAAGATTATTTTTTCTTTTTCTTTCGTTGATTCTTAATCATTGATTTGGCTGCTTAGGTGAGGGAAGAGAACTATCTTTGTTGTATTTCTTCTTAAAAGCCTATTTTATCTTTGCATTTGACTATGGTACTGTAATAGCCTAAAATGATCTTTAGCTAGATTCCTACCAAGGAGGAGGGGAGGACCCGATGAGGTATAAAACCCCATTTTTTTTTCCACTGACGAAAATGCTACAGGCGGGGTGGGGGAGGGGAGGAAGTCCAAGAGGAGACGATGGTAATGACGTTTTGGATTTTGAAGAGGGGAGGGGAGCGTGAAACTGCGACGTGTCCTGAAATGCAAATCGACAATAATTCCCCTATGTTTTGAAAGCACGCTACCTTCCCTTTAAATATATGAGCCTTTTGGACTGGTGGAGCACCAGGTTACTTACCATCTGATTGAGATCAGATGAATGCAGAAGCTATAGACATTTTATTTATTTATGTATTTTTGAAACCAGCTACATTAGGGGACTCTAATATGAATACGATAACAAGCATAAGATAAAATTAAATTGTAGAAATGTCGTGGGATCTTAGCAACAGACCTCTAAACTACATTACGAACATACTCAACCATAAAAGATACAACCTAATCAGCCTCATAATTTCTTTCCCCCCATAAGTATGTCTAATCAAACAATAGAAGATATTTAATATGCTTCGAGTCATTGAAAAATCAAGCGATCATTGTCTTAGAATCCTTGTCTAACATAATTCTATTAGTCTGCAAAAGCAATATAACATACATCAAATCTTTCCAAGCTGACCTGAACTCAACCTAAAATACTATAGAGTCAACGAATTGGAATTCCAAGTTCCACAGCTCCCTATCCTTGGAAGATCTACATTTAGCTGCAGTTTTTTTCCACTTGATTATTATTTAAAAAAAAGAAAAAATAGAATATACCCTTTAGCACGGAAGAAAATATTTGCCTTTTGGAGCTTCAGAGAATTTTCATTTACGAAAAAAATATATAAAAAAAAATAAAGATAACAGCTGAATTTTTTATTACGAAGAAAATGATAGCATTTGATGTGTACTTCTCGCACTTTTCTTTTGAAAGCGCCCAATCAGAATGTTCTGGAAGCTTTATTCCGCGATCTTTATTCTCCAACCGGGTCCGCCGTCGTTTTTAACGTAATGACTAAAAGTTAAATCCACACCAGTCTGCAACCGGTTCCGCTTTGTCCCGCGATCTTTATCCCAATTTAATTTTCTCGCTAGTCGTCTCAAAGCACTGTAATTTTAAATCAACATGTTGGGTGGATATCTGATCAGGACATCACCTTTCAAGATCTTTTCAGTACCACGCAATGCAATAGGAAGAAAGAAGAAATAAAACAAAAAAAAAAATAATCAAAATACGTGGATCAGCCATAAAAGGGCTCGCCTCCACGGGGCATGCAAACTTCACTATGAAAAAGAAAATTTTACAAGAGGAGACCTCACCCTCAACCCTTGTACACCCAATTCTCTCTCACCTGAAGTTTCCCTCACAAAAGCTCTCTCTCTCTTGGAGATCCCCCTGAACCCCTGAAGAGCCTGGCGACCGCTTTCCAAGAGCCTCCTGCTCCTTCTCTCATAGCGCTCTCGCCTCTCTCTCTCTTCTCGGGTTCGTACGGACTTCGTACAGCGAGAAACCCGCACACATCCTCTGTTCGTCACAGGGCCCTTTTAAAGGGTTAAACAGAGTTTAAACCTAATTAGATTAGGTTTAAGAGTCATAAACAAGCCAAATCAGCCTCCTGAACCGTCGGATCGTCACCGGAATCTCCCTAGGCCGTCCTATCGCGCTCCGGTCCACGAAATAGTGCCGTGGACCGTGAGAAACGCATGGGAAACGCCCACGCGGTCCACAGGCCCCGCCGTGGACCGCCCGGTCCATGGTGGACCGGGGCAAAGGGGCCAGCAGGCTGATGGCCTGGGCCGGACCACGCGCGCGGGCCTGGGGCGCGCCTGCGCGCGGGCCTGCGCGCGCCTGGGCCGCGCGACCGCCTGGCCCGCGCGCCCTGCCTGGGTCGCGCGTCCCGCGTGGGCCTAGGTCGCACGTCCCACGCGCCGCCGCCTGAGGCCGTGCCGCTGCTGCCGGTCGCCGGCGGTCCTCCGTCGCCTCGATTCTCGTGCCAACTTCAAAAGCTCGTATCTCCTCCATCCGAGCTCCGTTTCAGGTGATCTTGGTCTCGTTGGACTCCATTTTTCACCGCAAACCTCACTGTGGGCTGAATCTCGAGGCGTCAAATCCTAACAATCTCCACCTCGACTCGATATTCGACCTCCTCCAAACTCCGAGAGCTTCTGGATCTCCTCGCCCCCATGCCCTGGGGCAATCGCCTGCTGATCATGGATGGGCAAACATGGGAGTCGAGCCAGGCTGCTCGATCCCATCTCCGTCGTATGCTGTGCTCCTCCTGACCTGAGACCTGCTCGGGGCATCATCCTGCGGCAATAGGAATCTCACCTTGCGACGTCGCCTCTCGTCCTCCCGAGTCTCCTGTCTCGTGCCCGATCCACCTCCTGGAGCTCCACCTCGCTTTGAGCTCCATCTGGCTCCCGATGCTCCACCTCGCACTGGGCTCCCTGCCAGGTAATAATGTCCTCTACTCCCCTTCTTCCCCTCCAGCACAATCCTATCGCTGCGTAGCACCCTCAGGATTCCTCCACCAGCTACCGTCCTGTAGCCTCTCGAATTCAATCTGCTAAGTGAGATAAGATTCCACCTGAAATCGGATATGTATCGAACCTCCCCCAATCTCCTCACTGCACCATCATGTGTCCTCCAGCTGACCGTCCCAATACCTCTGATCGCACAGCTCGATCCATCCGGCAGATATACAGTGCCCTCACTATTTTTCAGGGAGTCAAGCTGCTCCTTTCTGCAACACACATGATAGGGGCATGCAGAATCTAATATCCACTGCTGGGAAGAAGTAGATACCTCGTCAGATATCTCAAAGACATCTCCATCTAAATCACTGCTGGCCGTCGCTACAGCAGCCACCGTCCGATTTTTCAGTTGAGGGCAATCTCTGACTAGATGCCCCAACTCCTCACACCGATAACACCTGGTTTTGCTCAAGTCCCTCCTGGACTTGGACCGTCCTCGTTGCGATCTCCTGTCACTCCGTCTACCGCCTCCTGCACCTCCAGAAGCCACCAAAGCTGAGCTATCGACACCTGAGCTCGAAGCTGGGTTTTCCCTCCTAAGAACCTCGTTCTGGAGTATCGCCGCGGTGACCTCGTCCATCTTGATAGTGCTCTTCCCCACTAGAAGAGCGGTCACCAAGGACTCGTACGAAGAGGGAAGTGACGCCAGCAAAACCAGCGCCCTGGTCTTCTCCTCAACGTTTTCGCCAATGCTGAGAAGGTCGGTGAGGATCTTCTGGAAGTGGCTCAGATGCTCCTGCACGCTCTGTCCCTCAGTCATCTGCAGTTGGTAAAATTGCCTCCAGAGGAAAAGAGTGTTGGTGAGAGACTTCGCCATGTACAACTCCTCGAGCTTCGACCACAGCACCATCGGGGAAGTCTCGCTCAGCACATGGATCACCACCTCATCCACCAGATACATACGGATGGTACTCACCGCCTGCATCTGTAGCTGTTTCCAATCCCGCACCTCCATGGTGGTCGGCTTCTCATCGCACAAGAGAGCATCGATCAACCCCTGTTGGATGAGCACGTCCTTCACCGTTGCCTGCCACAAGGAGAAATTGCTCTTACCATCGAACTTGTTGATCTCCATCTTGATTGTTCCTATTTTCTCCATCTTCAGTCTTGCTCACTACCACTGCAATCTGCGTCCTTGTACTGCCTTGCTCTGATACCACTTGTTGGGTGGATGTCTGGCCAGAACACCACCTCCCAAGATCTTTTCAGTACCACGCGATGCAGCAAGAAGAAAGAAGAAACAAAACAAAAGAAAAAATAATCAAAATACGTGGATCAGCCACAAAAGGGCTCGCCTCTATGGGGCATGCAAACTTCACTATGAAAAAAAAAAATTTACAAGAGGAGACCTCACCCTCAACCCTTGTACACCCAATTCTCTCTCACCTGAAGTTTCCCTCACAAAAGCTCTCTCTCTCTTAGAGACCCCCCTGAACCCCTGAAGAGCCTGGCGACCGCTGTCCAGGAGCCTCCTGCTCCTTCTCTCACAGTGCTCTCACCTCTCTCTCTCTTCTCGGGTTCGTACGGACTTTGTATGGTGAGAAACCCGAACCACACACCCTCTATTCGTCACAGGGCCCTTTTAAAGGGTTAAACAGAGTTTAAACCTAATTAGATTAGGTTTAAGAGTCCTAAACAAGCCAAATCAGCCTCCTGAACCGTCGGATCGTCACCGGAATCTCCCTGGGCCGTTCGATCACGCTCCGGTCTATGAAATAGTGCCGTGGACCGCGAGAAATGTGTGGGAAACGCCCACGCGGTCCACAGGCCCCGCCGTGGACCGGGGCAAAGGGGCCAGCAGGCCGGTGGCCTGGACCGGCCCACGCACGCGGGCTTGGGGTGCGCCTGCGTGCGGGCCTGCACGCGCTTGGGCCGCGCACCCGGCTGGGCCGCGCGCCCCGCTGGGCCGCGGGCCTGGGTCGCGCGTCCCACGCGCCGCCGCCTGCGGCCGCGCCGCTGCTGCCCGCCGCCGGTCGCCAGCGGTCCTCCGCCGTCTCGATTCTCGTGCCGACTTCAAAAGCTCGTATCTCCTCCATCCGAGCTCCGTTTTAGGTGATCTTGATCTCGTTGGACTCCGTTTTTCGCCGCGAACCTCGCTGTGGGCTCAATGTGGGCTGAATCTCGAGGCGTCAAATCTTAACACAACACCATCCCGAAGATGGACCCGGATGATTCTTTAATCTTTGTTGTTGGTTTGAAAATATTTGTCAAGGGTGTTTGAGTCAGTCAACAAAATATTTCTTGACTTAATACGGATCGTGGCAGAACGATTGCGAGTCGGGGAAAATGACGGGCTCGCTAAATCCTCCAGCATGTCCAGAAGTTCAGATCAGAGGGGGAGTCAAATGGACGGTTCAGAGATGAGGATCATCGAAGAACCCATCAAGGGTTAGGTGACGCCGGTAAGGCGGTGCGGGGAAGCGCGATGGAAGCGTGCAATGCTTTGGGACAAGGAGCAATCGGCCGTACGCCAAGGCTTGTCCCTAGCCGCCAACAGCCCGAGAGCACGATCTGACAAACCGTGGCGGGTGGATGGATTTCTTTTTTTAATTATTTTTTATTAGATAATTCCAAAAGTTACGCCCCCGCCCGCCCGCTTCGCCAGCTTATTTCTAAGAATACCGTCCACGAAACGATGATTTCACGGCCAAGCCTGCTTCGAGCCCAGTTAGCCGGATAAGATGGATAGGACTAAAATCATCATTGGAGCCTGCAATTCGAGTAAAATTATCACTTGGGCCGATGATTTCACAGGTGATGATTTCACTGGGCTTGCAGGGCCACCCGCAATTTTCCTTCTCTCCTCCGCGCTGCGCGCATGTTGAAGGGCCGCATTGGATGAGGGCGGCGAAGCGGCGCATGATTGATGGCGACCCAGAGGGCCGGGGTATAATGTCGGGGGCGTTGAACAGCGATCGGGAAGTGCAGGCGGCCAGAGACAGCACCGGGGGCTGCTGAGGATGGGATGGGTGAGGGTGGTGCTGGAGGTGGCCATAAAAGACATCGAATGCGGATTCGTTAAGGGCCAAGAGGTAGTGCAAGAGGTGCAGTCTGTGGTTGGATGTTCGAGGATGGTGCCAGCAACAGACAGGGTGTCACAGGGGATAGGATGTGCGGAGTAGCCGAAAATTGGGAGGGTGTGGCTTGTGGGGGGATGAAAAAAAAATAAAAAAATAAAAATAATAATAAAATAATAATAAGTATTAAAAATAATAATAATAATAATAATAAATTATTAAAAAAAATTTAAAAATAAAAATATTTTTGTAATAAAAAAATAGATTTTTAAAATAATGATAAAATATTATTTAAAAATTTAAAAAATAATTATAAAATATTATTTTTAAATGATAATTTGTATATGATTTTATCTATATTATTATTTTCTTGATGCATTAGATGGGTGTAATTCGTGTAGTGAGAGTCTATGCCCCATTTTTGATGATGGTTGTAAATATTGTTCCACTGCAACCTGGAGGGTCAAAAAAAACTCTAAGTTTTTTATTAAATTTTTTTTGATAATTTATTTAGATTATAATTTGTAGTCATTTGTTGGTGCTTTACCTGGGAAGCCATTAAGCTTCATTCTTTCGTTGGTAGGATTTGGTTTAACAGTCGCTTGTTGGTGCCTTACATGGGAAGGTCATCAAGTTTCACGTATTGGTTCAAATTAAGCCATCCTATTTGAAAAGAAAGACTCCTCTGCGACCACCCATAATATATATTTTAAAATTATTTTTCAAAATAATATTTTATAATTATATAAATTATTTTATTATTATTAAAAAAAATTTCATTCTCCTCCCGCTACCCCGTAGGTGTGGCATGCGGAGAAAGGAAAAAAAATAATAAATATTTAAAAATAATAAAAATTAGATTTATATTTTTTATTTTTATTTTTATATTTTTAATCTAAAATTATATATTTAATTTATACTTTTATATTTTATTATAATCATTATTATGTAAATTAAAATAATAAAATTATATGTATTTCATTTTTCATAAAAAGTGATATAAATATAAATTTTTATTCAAAAAAATATTATGACTTGTAATTATTTTTTTTTTAAATTTTTCTGCATACCTATTCATGTATTTTTTTAAAAAATATTTTTTAAAAATAATATTTTATTATTATTTAATTTTTTATTTTTTTCATCTCCTCTTTGGCTCTGCATCGAACACCCACACCCCTCCTTTAGCACTATCCATGGCTCTTCCACTCAACTGCCGCTCCTATGTGTCCATCTACATATTTTTTTAAAATTATTTTTAAAAATAATATTTTATTATTAATTTAAAAATTATTTTTTATTAATAATTTTTATTTTTAAATATTATATATATTTATTTATATTTTTTATTTATATATATTTTTTTGTTTCTTTCTTCTAATTCCATGGCTTCGCATCGAACATGCACCCGCACCTTCCCGCGTGGCACGACCATTGCTTCTCGTCGCCTCCCCTCCCCCTCCATGTGCAGCGTCGCCCGTGCCTCTGCACCTCCCAATCCCTCCAATCACGACTGTGCCATCCACCACTGCTCTGTGTTCTCCTCTCCTACGGCCCCCAGCCTGCGCAGCTACGACACTGTCCCTCAGCCCCTGGGCCATGCTCCCTTCCCCTCTCCTCCTCTCATCCATCGCGCCTCCTTCGTGCCACTGCTGCTCCGTGGTAAAAAAAAAAAAAGAAAAAGAAAAACACGCAGGCCCTCCGCCCTCCATACGGCCAAAAAAAAAAAAAAAAAGATCGCCACGTCAGCCGTTGAGCTGTGAAATCGCCACTTAAGGGTGATTTCGAAAATAAGTATTAAAAAATAATTAAAAAAATCCTCAGCTGATCAAAAGTACGGACGGCTGTGTCTACTTTATTGTATGTTTTTAGGAACTTAAGATGCACCTGCGGTGCAAGGTACGCATCCGCGCCCTTTATTTAGAGACTTCTCGGCGAATGGGACGAAGTACCCATTCTTTTTGAAACCCATTTCTTGAACCCCGATCTTCTGCATCCTTTTTTTCCTTTTCTTCCCTGCTATCATCGGCGGAAGCGGAATATTCGGCCATTCTTCTCAATGGCCAGATCTTATGTCTTGCTTGCGCAAAGACTAAGGGTCGGAATGCAGAAGCGTCCCAATTTGCAACTGCTGGAGATCTTCGCGAGCACAGCAAGCGGGTGAATTTTGAATTTGCTCATCTATTCATTTGGTTCTAAAACGTTATTTGGATTTCATTCTGAGTTGTTTTGAATATCTTTTTGTTATATGTTTTGATGTATGCTTATGGGTTTACTATGGAACGATGATGGTGCTTTTCCTGACGTGTGGGTTCCTGATTACAAACTTTGCTTGGTTTGGAAGTTCTAAAATCACAATAACCTATGGGCTCAAGAATCTTCTTCTCATTGTTACTATTATTATTCTTTGTAATATGTTTATATCTAGTGGGGTATTCTTTGGACGGGGAAGTTGCCGTCAATGGTGGGTGAAAACAGAGGTTATCTTGTGGTGTCTACAGAGTACCTCTCGCTGGTTTTGCCGTCTTTTGGGACTTGTGCTTGAACTGTGATGATGCTGTGGCTAAACTTGCCAATGATTGGCCTTATTTTCAAGATTCAGAAATTTTGCTATGAAGTGGAATATCACAGCATTGAGTTCATTGATATAGAAGAGGCTATGAATAATCTATTCTCCCAAGCAGTTGGTCGCAATAGTTCTGCGGGGATGAATTTAGGCTCTGTTTTCTGTGGTTGCCTCTTGGTTAGTGTCAATCCTTTTATTAGTTGGGACTGTAATTTGTAGTGCCTCCCTATCCTTTGTGTTGGAAAATATTTTATTCTCCTTAAATATATTTCTGCTGACTGATGTAAATAGGGAAGGGTTGTATGCGTGAGTTGTGGGGGATACTGTTATAGCTACTGTTGCTGCTGGAATTTTATAAGATCCTGCAGGCCCATGGAAAATGCTATTGTGCAATCTGCAATACCTGTCAGAACCGTTTCCTTACAAAGGCAGAAAGAGATATTCATCAAGAAATCGACCGCCATCATTAAATCATATCAATATTGCCAAATGCAGTTTTTCAAGTATACTGAGACTTTTCCCCCTGCAAAGATTATGTGGCAATTGTGTTCAACATTATGACAAATGGTTTTGAAATAATTTTGTTTTTGTTTTTTTTTTTTTTTTCTGTAACAAATGTGACCTGAGATATGACCAAATCTGACACCATAATATGCAGGAGCTGCTTCGATCTCATCAAGATCCAATAAATGAGAAATTTGATTTGCAATCTTTAACAAGTTAGCTTACTTCAATATTTCTGCAAGTTATTTGCAATCTTTAACAAGTTAGCTTACTTCAATATTTCTGCAAGTTATTCTATTTTCTGCATGCAAGTTATTCTATTTTCTGCATGCGGTACTAATTCTTTTAATGTATTGCGTAGATAAGTATTGCTTAAATTGTCAATGACCTTGCTATGACAGATGGTTTTGAGATAATTTTGATTTTTTTTCCCTATAACAAATGTGACCTAATCCTTTTGAGATACTGAGATGATTTTATTCTATTTTCTGCATGATTGTCAATGACCCTGCTACGACAGATGGTTTTGATTAAATTGTCAATGAGATTTGATGTGTTGTTTAAATTGTCAACGAGATTTGATTGATATGGCCATCTGTTTGTGAAGCTTTTGTTGAGATTATAAAAATATGTTGTGGATAAAGATTCGATTTATCATGTGAGATATTATTCATTTTAATTCATTAATTTTATAATTTTATTTTTTAAAAATATTTTATATAAAATTTTTTTTTTTTTATAAGCACAAGTTCTTCTTACCTTACAATGAAATTTCAGTCCCGAGGCGGAAAATGGAATGCTACGTTGGACATCCATCTCGTTTGCTGGCAAAGTTCTTCAGTCTCGTTGAAATCGGAAATTTTAGTAATTTAGTATTCAACCATCATATCATTTATGCCATCAATCAGGAGTTGTACTCATCCTCACTTGTCACGCTTTAGAACATTTCATCTGCTCATAATAATTTCATGACGTTGCCCTTATAATGATATAAATTAATTTTGATTAAAACAAATCAGTTTTAATCAAAACAAGGATTGCTTAAATTAGGAAGTGATGAAACTGGAACTTGGGTTCGCTAATGAAATCATTGACCTGGAAAATATTTTGCACTTTTAACCGTGACAGAAGCACAAGATACATGAAAAAATGGAACAAGGCAGGCCTTGTTTGCACCTCTCAGGCTCTAACTGATTCTGGCAGCACAAGTGGGTACACACTCAAGACGAGCAGAAAATAAATGTAAAGATATAAGACAACTTGCAATAGACAAATTTTTATTTATCATGTTTATAATTTTATCCCTTGTAATCTTGATGAAAACACGTCTCTCAGCCGACACTTATTCTTCAAATTTATCAACTTAAACAAGTGATCAAGTATTCAATTAGATTCTGTTGGGTATAAAATACCCCTTAGCCGAAGTTCATGACGGGGGTGACCCTCCGGGGATCCAGCTGACAAGCTTCGACCGGGCTCCTACGGGAGTCAGATCTCGTCCCCGACTCCAGCTACATGCAGACTTCGTCCGGACTCCTACGGGAGCCGGACTTCGTCCCCAACCTCAACTGCTGGAAAGCTTAGCTCGGACTCCCATAGGAGCCGGGCTCCGTCTTCGACCTCGACTGCGGGAAGACTTCGCCCGGACTCCTACGGGAGCCGAGCTCCGCCCACGACTTCACTTGCAGGTAAACTCCATCCGGACTCCTACGGGAGCCGGACTTCGTCCTTGACCTTGATTGCAGGTGGATTTCGATCGGACTCCTACGGGAGCTGGATCTCGTCTCCGACTCCAGCTACAAGCAGACTTAGTCCGGACTCCTACGGGAGTCGGACTTCGTCCCCAACCTCAACTGCTAGAAGGCTTCGCCCGGACTCCCATGGGAGCCGGTCTCCATTCCCAGCTCCGGCTACGGGAAGTCTCCGTCCGGACTCCTAAGGGAGCCGGACTTCGCCCACGACTCCAATTGCAGGTAAACTTCGTCCGGACTCCAATTCGAGTAAAATCATCACTTGGGCCGATGATTTCACGGGTGATGATTTCACTGGGCTTGTAGGGCCACCCGCAATTTTTCTTCTCTCCTCCGCGCTGCGCGCATGTTGAAGGGCCGCATTGGATGAGGGCGGTGAAGCGGCGCATGATTGATGGCGACCCAGAGGGCCGGGGTATAATGTCGGAGGCGTTGAACAGCGATCGGGAAGTGCAGGCGGCCAGAGACAGCACCGAGGGCTGCTGAGGATGGGATGGGTGAGGGTGGTGCTGGAGGTGGCCATAAAGGACACCGAATGCGGATTCGTTAAGGGCCAAGAGGTAGTGCAAGAGGTGCGGTCTGAGGTCGGATGTTCGAGGATGGTGCCAGCAACAGACAGGGTGTCACAGGGGATAGGGTGTGCGGAGTAGCCGAAAATTGGGAGGGTGTGGCTTGTGGGGGGATGAAAAGAAAAAATAAAAAAAAAATAATAATAATAAAATAATAATAAGTATTAAAAATAATAATAATAATAATAAATTATTAAAAAAAAATTAAAAATAAAAATATTTTTGTAATAAAAAAATAGATTTTTAAAATAATGATAAAATATTATTTAAAAATTTAAAAATTAATTATAAAATATTATTTTTAAATGATAATTTGTATATGATTTTATCTATATTATTATTTTCTTGATGCATTAGATGGGTGTAATTCGTGTAGTGAGAGTCTATGCCCCATTTTTGATGATGGTTGTAAATATTGTTCCACTCCAACCTGGAGGGTCAAAAAAAAACTCTAAGTTTTTTGTTAAATTTTTTTTGATAATTTATTTAGATTATAATTTGTAGTCATTTGTTGGTGCTTTACCTGGGAAGCCATTAAGCTTCATTCTTTCGTTGGTAGGATTTGGTTTAACAGTCGCTTGTTGGTGCCTTACATGGGAAGGTCATCAAGTTTCACGTGTTGGTTCAAATTAAGCCATCTTATTTGAAAAGAAAGGCTCCTCTGCGACCACCCATAATATATATTTTAAAATTATTTTTCAAAATAATATTTTATAATTATATAAATTATTTTATTATTATTAAAAAAAATTTTCATTCTCCTCCCGCTACTCCGTAGGTGTGGCATGCGGAGAAAGGAAAAAAATAATAAATATTTAAAAATAATAAAAATTAGATTTATATTTTTTATTTTTATTTTTATATTTTTAATCTAAAATTATATATTTAATTTATACTTTTATATTTTATTATAATCATTATTATGTAAATTAAAATAACAAAATTATATGTATTTCATTTTTCATAAAAAGTGATATAAATATAAATTTTTATTCAAAAAAATATTATGACTTGTAATTATTTTTTTTAAATTTTTCTCCATACCTATTCATGTATTTTTTAAAAAAATATTTTTTAAAAATAATATTTTATTATTATTTAATTTTTTATTTTTTTCATCTCCTCTTTGGCTCTGCATCGAACACCCACACCCCTCCTTTAGCACTATCCATGGCTCTTCCACTCAACTGCCGCTCCTATGTGTCCATCTACATTTTTTTTAAAAATTATTTTTAAAAATAATATTTTATTATTAATTTAAAAATTATTTTTTATTAATAATTTTTATTTTTAAATATTATATATATTTATTTATATTTTTTATTTAAATATATTTTTTTGTTTCTTTCTTCTAATTCCATGGCTTCGCATCGAACATGCACCCGCACCTTCCCGCGTGGCGCGACCATTGCTTCTCGTCGCCTCCCCTCCCCCTCCATGTGCAGCGTCGCCCGTGCCTCTGCACCTCCCAACCCCTCCAATCACGACTGTGCCATCCACCACTGCTCTGTGTTCTCTTCTCCTGCGGCCCCCAGCCTGCGCAGCTCCGACACTGCCCCTCAGCCCCTGGGCCGTGCTCCCTTCTCCTCTCCTCCTCTCATCCATCGCGCCTCCTTCGTGCCACCGCTGCTCCGTGGTAAAAAAAAAAAAAAGAAAAAGAAAAACACACAGGCCCATTCCTCGAAAGACGTTTTTATAGGATCCCTATCTACAACAATTTTCACTTCTGGTTCCGGCGAACGAATAATCATTAAGTCCTCCTCTTTCCGGACAACATATACAAAGAAACCCGCCAACAGTCAAGTTTTTAGTGAACCTCTGAAAGATAGATATTTTATTTATGATTAGTCCTTTTCTTTCCTATCCCCCATCTATCTATTTTATTTTATTTAGTTATTCACTAGAGCAATTATGATATTGAAGTCGATCCGAGGCAAGTGTTCGGATCTATTATGACATAACGATTAGGTGCCCCACGGACCCTTTTTTATCTTGGAAAATCCTTTCCCTCCGCCCTCCATACGGCCAAAAAAAAAAAAAATCGCCACGTCAGCCGTTGAGCTGTGAAATCGCCACTTCCAAGTGGCGATTTCATGTGCGGATAGTTTTGAAAATAAATTAGAGGTAAGGGTGATTTCGAAAATAAGTATTAAAAAATAATTAAAAAAAATCCTCAGCTGATCAAAAGTACGGACGGCTGTGTCTACTTTATTGTATGTTTTTAGGAACTTAAGATGCATCTGCGGTGCAAGGTACGCATCCGCGCCCTTTATTTAGAGACTTCTCGGCGAATGGGACGAAGTACCCATTCTTTTTGAAACCCATTTCTTGAACCCCGATCTTCTGCATCTTTTTTTCCTTTTCTTCCTTGCTATCATCGGCGGAAGCGGAATATTCGGCCATTCTTCCCAATGGCCAGATCTTATGTCTTGCTTGCGCAAAGACTAAGGGTCGGAATGCAGAAGCGTCCCAATTTGCAACTGCTGCAGATCTTCGCGAGCACAGCAAGCGGGTGAATTTTGAATTTGCTCATCTATTCATTTGGTTCTAAAATGTTTTTTGGATTTCATTCTGAGTTGTTTTGAATTTCTTTTTGTTATATGTTTTGATGTATGCTTATGGGTTTACTATGGAACGATGATGGTGCTTTTCCTGACGTGTGGGTTCCTGATTACAAACTTTGCTTGGTTTGGAAGTTCTAAAATCACAATAACCTCCAGGCTGCCCAGAAGCTTCTGAGTTATCCCGCTCCTTCCCTTCCTAACCTTCTGAGGGAGCAGCTTCTCTTCAACATCGGCCTGAGCCCTCAGGATCCAGCAAGTATATATCTTTCCTTTTCTTGTCTTCTTCTTCTCTCTTCTTTTTTTTTTTCTTCCTTTTTTTTTTTTTTGACTCTGGACTGATCGGTGCCGCTTTCTCTTTCTTCTTTTCTTTTCCTGTTGTGTGTTTTTTTTTTTTTTTTTTTTAGCAATGGACGCCGAAGCCACGCGGATGCTCGCCAAGGCTATGAGAGCCCAGAAGAGGAAGGGCGCGATGACCTCCGGTTCGGCGAAGAGGGCCAGGGTGGAGGAGACGAGCTTGGCCGCGCCTGTCCAGGTGACCCCGGCCATCGACATTCCTTCGGATGCCGAGCCAGCGGCCCCCCGGGCTTCCTCAAGGAGCCCGCCGACTGGGGTCCCTGTTCCGGAGGTTCGCCCCACTGAGGCGCCCGCCGCGGGGAGGAGGAGGAAATCGGTGGCCCGCAGGGTGAGCAGCCACCGAGCCGCCGTGGACGAGTCCGTCTGCTCCGAGGGGGGATCGGAGAACCCCTTCAACGACAAGGCTCTGATCCGACGGCTACTCGATGGTTGCATTCTGTCCGACGTCGTGGAGAGGATCGCCCGCGCCGATCCCGAGCAGCGGGCCTGGGATACTTTGGGGTCCTTTCTTGAGGTAAGTGGATTTTTACTTGCACAGTTGCTCGGTCTTTGTTGTAATTCTCTATCTGTCCTTGCAGATCGGGCACCAGCTCTTCGCCTATGTCGAGGCATCGGGCCGCATGAGAAGGGACCTTCTTCGGGCGGAGGAGCGCTACCAAGATGAGGTTGCTCGTCTTCAAGCGAAGACGATCGAGGTGGCCGCCCTCCGGGAGGCCCTGGAGAGAGAGAGACAAGATCGGGAAGAGGAAAGACGAGCCCGAGAGGAGGAGAGACGAAGCTTGGAGGAGTCGGTGAGGAAGGCGGAGGCCGAGGTCGCCCATCTGGCCGAGCAAACTCCGGTTCTGGTCTCGGAGGCCAGGACCCTTGTGGTGGAGGAGTTCAAGGCCTCTGCGGAGATGAGGGAGCTAAACGTCCAGTTCGGCCTGGAGGCGTTTACCAAGGGGTTCGAGCTCTGCCGGGAGAGGGTGGCCAGTAGATACCCCGACCTTGATCTCGGCTTTTTGGAGGAGTCTGACGACGAGGCCGCCCCTTCGTCCGCCGCTACCGCAGTCGCACCCCCCACGTCGAGCTCTCCACCCCCTGCCCCCGAGGTCTGAGACCTCCGATCTTGTATCTTTCCTTTGTCGCCATATTTCCTTTCCGCTTGTCTTCAAAATTAATCAATAAAGTCGAACTTCTTATTGTGGATGGCCTTCCCTTCCCTCTACTCCTTCTTTTCTGCCTTTCTTCTTGTAATGAGTTGGTCTTTGACGTTTGCTTCTTCCGATGGCAGTGTCCTGCCGAAGCACTCCCCTTGCCCCTGGGGGTCCCGCTGAAGTCAGCTATCCAACGGCTAAAAAAGGAGGTCCTCCACCTGACGAAGAAGTTGAAAAAGTCGGAGGACGAACTTCGCAAGTTGAAAAAATGCTATTCTGAGGCCGCCCACTTCAGGAGTCTCCAAGTGAAGGCAATCATGGACTACAGCCGGAGGAAGACGAACTTCACAAAGGAGCTCGAGGAATGCACGAAGAGCGCCAGCGACCGAACTTGGGCTCAAGAAGCCAGAATCAGCGCCCTTAAGGTGGAGCTGTCAGCTGCGAAGAGGAGGATCGGCCAGCTGGAAGGGAACTCATCCCGGCTCACGGTGCGGGATGAGCAGATATGGTCACAAAAGGTCTCCGACCTCCAGAAGCAGCTTCAGGATGCTGAGATGAGCCACGATGTGCAGCGGGCCAACTGGCGCCGACAGGTAGAAGAGTACAAAGGGAGATTCCGTCAAGCGGCGGACGAGGTCGTTCGTCTCCAGAGGCAGTTGGTTATTAGGGCGCAGCTTGCCAACGCCCAAGATGCCGAAGAGCTCCTAGCCCTGAGGGGCACTGTCAAGGGGATTTCTGTCTCCCTTGGGGAAAAGACAGCCGAGCTTCAACAAGTGAGCATCCAACTGGCGCTTGAGCGGAGGGCCATCGCGGATGCAGAGGCGGAGTCCGAAGTTCTGCGGAAGCAGCGTCGGGAAGCGGAGGCTGAAAGTCGGCGACTTCGTCAGGCGCTCCAGGATACGCTGCGGAAGAAGGAAGAACTAGAAGAAGCAGTGGAGAGCCTGAGGCAGTCCTGGTCGAGGGATGGGAGTGATAACCCTAGGTCGGAGGGAGTAGGGCCTCCTTAGAGTTCTTTTGTCTTCATGTAATCACCCCCTTCTTCTTTTTTTTTTTTGTCGTTTTGCTCTTCTTTCCCTGGCCGTCCTGGCCCTGTAGTATGCATATGGGAAATGGAAAAAAGAGCTTTGCGTTACCTCGTCCACGCATAACATGATGTTGTTGTCTGTTGACCTTCTCCTGTCGTTCGACTTGTCGTCGCGGGGGGGGGCTCTTCCCTTTCATCCGTCCTTGTCGTGTGGCCGGGTTTCGCCGCCATTATTAACCCCTGCTGCAGGAGTGGCTGACGGAGCCCGGCTTCCGTGGGAGTCCGGGCGAAGTCTTCCTTGTCGTAGGAACCCGACTTCCGTAGGAGTCTGGGTGAAACCTTCTTTGCGGCGGAACCCGGCTCCCGTAGGAGTCCGGGTGAAGTCTCCTTTGGCGTAGGGACCCGACTCCCGTAGGAGTCCGGGTGAAGCCTTCTTTGCGGCGGGACCCAGCTCCCGTAGGAGTCCGGGTGAAGCCTCCTTTGGCGGCGGAACCCGGCTCCCGTAGGAGTCCGGGTGAAGTCTCCTTTGGCGTAGGGACCCGGCTCCCGTAGGAGTCCGGGTGAAACCTTCTTTGGCGGCGGAACCCGGCTCCCGTAGGAGTCCAGGTGAAGTCTCCTTTGGCGTAGGGACCCGGCTCCCGTAGGAGTCCGGGTGAAGCCTTCTTTGCGGTGGGACCCGGCTCCCGTAGGAGTCCGGGTGAAGTTCTTTTGGCGGCGGAACCCGGCTCCCGTAGGAATCTGGGTGAAGTCTCCTTGGCGGCGGAACCCGGCTCCCGTAGGAGTCCGGGTGAAGTCTCCTTTGGCGTAGGGACCCGACTCCCGTAGGAGTCCGGGTGAAACCTTGTTTGGCGGCGGAACCCGGCTCCCGTAGGAGTCCGGGTGAAGTCTCCTTTGGCGTAGGGACCCGGCTCCCGTAGGAGTCCGGGTGAAGCCTTCTTTGCGGCGGGACCCGGCTCCCGTAGGAGTCCGGGTGAAGTCCTTTTGGCGGCGGAACCCGGCTCCCGTAGGAGTCCGGGTGAAGTCTCCTTGGCGGCGGAACCCGGCTCCCGTAGGAGTCCGGGTGAAGTCTCCTTTGGCGTAGGGACCCGGCTCCCATAGGAGTCCGGGTGAAACCTTCTTTGGTGGTGGAACCCGGCTCCCGTAGGAGTCCGGGTGAAGTCTCCTTTGGCGTAGGGACCCGGCTCCCGTAGGAGTTCGGGTGAAGCCTTCTTTACGGCGGGACCCGGCTCCCGTAGGAGTCCGGGTGAAGTCCTTTTGGCGGCGAAACCCGGCTCCCGTAGGAGTCCGGGTGAAGTCTCCTTGGCGGCGGAACCCGGCTCCCGTAGGAGTCCGGGTGAAGTCTCCTTTGGCGTAGGGACCCGGCTCCCGCAGGAGTCCGGGCCTTCCATTTTGCTCATGTCAGGACGAGGTTCTCCTCCTGTTCCTAACAGGGCTGTGGGGGCACATTAGAACGTTGTAAGGCCTCTCCCCCCATCCGGTCTAAAAGAACCAGGCCTTCGACTTTGCTCAAGTTAGGGCGAGGTTCTCCTCCTGTCCCTAACAGGACTGTGGGGGCACATTAGGGCGTTGTAAGGCCTCTCCCCCCATCCGGTCTAAAAGAACCGGGCCTTTGACTTTGCTCAAGTTAGGGCGAGGTTCTCCTCCTGTCCCTAACAGGGCTGTGGGGGCACATTAGGGCGTTGTAAGGCCTCTCCCCCCATCCGGTCTAAAAGAATCGGGCCTTTGACTTTGCTCAAGTTAGGGCGAGGTTCTCCTCCTGTCCCTAACAGGGCTGTGGGGGCACATTAGGGCGTTGTAAGGCCTCTCCCCCCATCCGGTCTAAAAGAACCGGGCCTTTGACTTTGCTCATGTCAGGACGAGGTCCTCCTCATTTACAGTTCTCCCGCTCCTCCTTGAGGCCCTCCGGCGATGGAGTCGATGGTCCCGATAGGAGGCCGGTCCCCGGGCTGCTCCTCCCGTTTCTACGGTTCGAGCGGTGGGAGGGCTCTTGGCCGGTCTCCCCTACCCTCAGGCCTGCGGCGGATGAACCTGTCGAGTCGACCTCGCCGGATGAGCTCCTCGATCTCGTCCTGGAGCTGGATGCATTCTTCGGTGTCATGGCCGTGGTCGCGGTGGTAGAGGCAGAACTTGTTGGGGTTGCGCTTCCCAGGGTGCGTGCGCATCCTCTCTGGCCTAGGGAGCTGCTCCCTGACCTCCATCAGCACCTGGGCCTTCGAGGCGTTGAGGGGGGCGTAGTTGCGGAACTTCCCTGACGGGGAACCCCGCCGAAACCTGTTGTCCGGGCTTCTCTGCCTGCGCGCCCTGGGGGGAGTATGGGCGCGCTTATGTCCAGGAGGGGATCGGGAGCGAGGCCGGGCTTCCTTTGGCCTCTTCTCGACTGCGGGCTTACTAGAATCTCTCGCCTGACGCTCCCTCGCAGTCTCTTCATCCTTCATTTTGAAGGCCTCTTCCGCTCGGGCGTATCCTTCAGCTCGAGCCAGCAGATCGGCAAAATCCCTGGGGTACTTCTTCTCCAGGGAGTACAAGAGATCGTTCTTCTGAAGGTCACCTTTCAGGGCGGCCATGGCGACTGACTGGTTCAAGTTTCGGACCTCCAACGTCGTGATGTTGAAGCGGTTGACGTAGGCCCGGATGGACTCTCCTTCCCTCTGCTTGATGTTGATGAGGGACTCCGAACCTTTCCGGGGACGCCGGCTGCTGACAAAATGGGCCACGAATTGGTGGCTCATTTGATCGAAGGAGAATATGGTACCCGGCTTTAGAGCTGAGTACCAGTTCCTTGCTGCTCCCTTCAAAGTAGACGGAAAAGCCCGGCACAAGATGGCGTCGGGAGCACCATGAAGCAGCATCATCGTTCGGAAGGCCTCTAGATGGTCCACCGGGTCCGACGTCCCGTCGTAGCTTTCAAACTGGGGGAGCTTGAAATTCGGTGGGATCGGTTCCTGCATAATCATTTGGGAGAAGGGAGGGTCAGTGCAAATATCCTCACCATAAGCGGGATGCGCGTGGCGGAGCTCTTCGATCCGCCGGTTCATCTCCTGGAGCCTCCGATCCAGGAAATCCTCTCGACTTCGAGTCTCGAGGGTCCTTTGGCAGAACGGGGGCAGGGATCTCCCAGGGGTGGAGTCGTGGTCCGATTGAGGGCTCTCTACCCTCGAATTTGCCTTCCCGAGAAGGACGGGGCGGCTGGCCCAGGTGGCCCGCCCCACCGTCGGGTTCTGGCATTCCGGAGATGCCCCCTCCGGATGCGCCGACGCCTGCGGTGGCTGCTGCTGCATTGCCTGTACGGCCTCGACGAGGCCTTTGACCTGCTGCGCCAGCAAGTCAAACTGCTCCGCGCCGACCGCCGTCGCCGGAGGGGGAGGAGGAGCTGGCTGAGAAACGGGAGGGGAGGCCGGAGCCTGAGATCTGGCCGCGGAGGCCGTGGACCGTCGGGTGGACGCCCTGCGCGGAGGCATCGGGTGTCGATCTCGCGGGGGAGGATTAGGAGTGGATGACGGAGAGACGGTCGGAGGCAGCTCCGTTGAACACTCCTTCAAGAACAAGGGTGCTGCGAAGACACAGCCCCTTCCTCTAGCGCCAATCCTGTTGGTGCAAAAATCCGCTTGCGCCGGAGAAGCTGGAGTCGGGGAAGCCGCGGTCGCCGCCGGGACCTGCAAGGGAAGTCTAAACCGGAGGTGGGGTTGCTCCGGCAAGACCCTCCGACGCTCAAGTCAGTTCTCTGCCTCAACAAGAATGGAGTGCTCGAATGGAGAATTTAGCAGAGTTTTGAGATAAGGAAAAGGAGCTTAAAGAATAACGTATCTGGATCCCCCTTTTATAGGCGGAGGAGGCAACGGATTGATGGCGACGTTCGTAACCGCCTGGTAGTGGGCCGCCCATGGTCAGGGGAATTGATTGCGAAAGATAATGGAGTGGACACGTGGTCATCACCTCGACCCGCCACGTGGAATCTGTTATGAGGGGTGGAGCAGCGTCCGTTGTCAGCGGACAGGAGAATCGCGTGGTATCCGTTGCAGGAGGTGGAGCAGGTTCGTGGCCGTCACTGTGGCCTGCCAGGGGATGATGGAGCTGTGCGGAGTCCGCCACAGGAAGTGGAGCAGGGCGGCTATGGTTACTGCGGCCTGTCAGGGAATGATGGTACTGCGCGGAGTCCGCCACAGGAAGTGGAGCAGGGTCGTGGCCGTTTTGAGGGCCTGTCAGGGAGCGTGGATCTGTCAATTGAAGCTCGGCAACGGGCGGAGCCCAATTTCTGTTGAGGTCCGGGTGAGGTCCTCCTGGCGGTAGGGGTCGTGAGCGGAGCCTGACTCCCGGGGGAGTCCGGGCGGAACACCCTCGGTGCTGAAGTTGTGGGTGGAGCCCGGCTCTTGTAGGAGTCCGGGCGGAGCTGCACTTGCTGTCGGCGATGGAGCCCGGCTCCCGTAGGAGTCCGGGCGGAGCTGCACTTGCTGTCGGCGGTGGAGCCCGGCTCCCGTGGGAGTCCGGGCGGAGCTGCACTGATGTCGTCGGTGGAGCCCGGCTCCCGTAGGAGTCCGGGCGGAGCTGCACTTGCTGTCGGCGGTGGAGACCGGCTCCCGTAGGAGTCCGGACGGAGCTGCACTGATATCGATTCCGTTGCGGGTTCCGACTGTGGGTATTTTATACCCAACAGATTTCATTCTGAGTTGTTTTGAATTTCTTTTTGTTATATGTTTTGATGTATGCTTATGGGTTTACTATGGAACGATGATGGTGCTTTTCCTGACGTGTGGGTTCCTGATTACAAACTTTGCTTGGTTTGGAAGTTCTAAAATCACAATAACCTATGGGCTCAAGAATCTTCTTCTCATTGTTACTATTATTATTCTTTGTAATATGTTTATATCTAGTGGGGTATTCTTTGGACGGGGAAGTTGCCGTCAATGGTGGGTGAAAACAGAGGTTATCTTGTGGTGTCTACAGAGTACCTCTCGCTGGTTTTGCCGTCATTTGGGACTTGTGCTTGAACTGTGATGATGCTGTGGCTAAACTTGCCAATGATTGGCCTTATTTTCAAGATTCAGAAATTTTGCTATGAAGTGGAATATCACAGCATTGAGTTCATTGATATAGAAGAGGCTATGAATAATCTATTCTCCCAAGCAGTTGGTTGCAATAGTTCTGCGGGGATGAATTTAGGCTCTGTTTTCTGTGGTTGCCTTTTGGTTAGTGTCAATCCTTTTATTAGTTGGGACTGTAATTTGTAGTGCCTCCCTATCCTTTGTGTTGGAAAATATTTTATTCTCCTTAAATATATTTCTGCTGACTGATGTAAATAGGGAAGGGTTGTATGCGTGAGTTGTGGGGGGATACTGTTATAGCTACTGTTGCTGCTGGAATTTTATAAGATCCTGCAGGCCCATGGAAAATGCTATTGTGCAATCTGCAATACCTGTCAGAACCGTTTCCTTACAAAGACAGAAAGAGATATTCATCAAGAAATCGACCGCCATCATTAAATCATATCAATATTGCCAAATGCAGTTTTTCAAGTATACTGAGACTTTTCCCCCTGCAAAGATTATGTGGCAATTGTGTTCAACATTATGACAGATGGTTTTGAAATAATTTTGTTTTTGTTTTTTTTTTTTTTTTTCTGTAACAAATGTGACCTGAGATATGACCAAATCTGACACCATAATATGCAGGAACTGCTTCGATCTCATCAAGATCCAATAAATGAGAAATTTGATTTGCAATCTTTAACAAGTTAGCTGACTTCAATATTTCTGCAAGTTATTTGCAATCTTTAACAAGTTAGCTTACTTCAATATTTCTGCAAGTTATTCTATTTTCTGCATGCAAGTTATTCTATTTTCTGCATGTGGTACTAATTCTTTTTATGTATTGCGTAGATAAGTATTGCTTAAATTGTCAATGACCTTGCTATGACAGATGGTTTTGAGATAATTTTGATTTTTTTTTTTTCCTGTAACAAATGTGACCTAATCCTTTTGAGATACTGAGATGATTTTATTCTATTTTCTGCATGATTGTCAATGACCCTGCTACGACAGATGGTTTTGATTAAATTGTCAATGAGATTTGATGTGTTGTTTAAATTGTCAACGAGATTTGATTGATATGGCCATCTGTTTGTGAAGCTTTTGTTGAGATTATTAAAATATGTTGTGGATAAAGATTCGATTTATCATATGAGATATTATTCATTTTAATTCATAAATTTTATAATTTTATTTTTTAAAAATATTTTATATAAATTTTTTTTTTTTTTTTTATAAGCACAAGTTCTTCTTACCTTACAATGAAATTTCAGTCCCGAGGCGGAAAATGGAATGCTACGTTGGACATCCATCTCGTTTGCTGGCAAAGTTCTTCAGTCTCGTTGAAGTCAGACATTTTAGTAATTTAGTATTCAACCATCATATCATTTATGCCATCAATCAGGAGTTGTACTAATCCTCACTTGTCACGCTTTAGAACATTTCATCTGCTCATAATAATTTCATGACGTTGCCCTTATAATGATATAAATTAATTTTGATTAAAACAAATCAGTTTTAATCAAAACAAGGATTGCTTAAATTAGGAAGTGATGAAACTGGAACTTGGGTTCGCTAATGAAATCATTGACCTGGAAAATATTTTGCACTTTTAACCGTGACAGAAGCACAAGATACATGAAAAAATGGAACAAGGCAGGCCTTGTTTGCACCTCTCAGGCTCTAACTGATTCTGGCAGCACAAGTGGGTACACACCCAAGACGAGCGGAAAATAAATGTAAAGATATAAGACAACTTGCAATAGACAAATTTTTATTTATCATGTTTATAATTTTATCCCTTGTAATCTTGATGAAAACACGTCTCTCAGCCGACACTTATTCTTCAAATTTATCAACTTAAACAAGTGATCAAGTATTCAATTAGATTCTGTTGGGTATAAAATACCCCTCAGCCGAAGTTCATGACGGGGGTGACCCTCCGGGGATCCAACTGACAAGCTTCGACCGGGCTCCTACGGGAGCCAGATCTCGTCTCCGACTCCAGCTACATGCAGACTTCGTCCGGACTCCTACGGGAGCCGGACTTCGTCCCCAACCTCAACTGCTGGAAGGCTTAGCTCGGACTCCCATAGGAGCCGGGCTCCGTCCTCGACCTCGACTGCGGGAAGACTTCGCCCGGACTCCTACGGGAGCCGAGCTCTGCCCACGACTTCACTTGCAGGTAAACTCCGTCCGGACTCCTACGGGAGCCGGACTTCGTCCTTGACCTTGATTGCAGGTGGATTTCGATCGGACTCCTACGGGAGCTGGATCTCGTCTCCGACTCCAGCTACAGGCAGACTTAGTCCGGACTCCTACGGGAGCCGGACTTCGTCCCCAACCTCAACTGCTAGAAGGCTTCGCCCGGACTCCCATGGGAGCCGGGCTCCATTCCCAGCTCCGGCTACGGGAAGACTCCGTCCGGACTCCTAAGGGAGCCGGACTTCGCCCACGACTCCAATTGCAGGTAAACTTCGTCCGGACTCCAATTCGAGTAAAATCATCACTTGGGCCGATGATGTCACAGGTGATGATTTCACTGGGCTTGTAGGGCCACCCGCAATTTTCCTTCTCTCCTCCGCGCTGCGCGCATGTTGAAGGGCCGCATTGGATGAGGGCGGCGAAGCGGCGCATGATTGATGGCGACCCAGAGGGCCGGGGTATAATGTCGGAGGCGTGGAACAGCGATCGGGAAGTGCAGGCGGCCAGGGACAGCACCGGGGGCTGCTGAGGATGGGATGGGTGAGGGTGGTGCTGGAGGTGGCCATAAAGGACACCGAATGCGGATTCGTTAAGGGCCAAGAGGTAGTGCAAGAGGTGCGGTCTGAGGTCGGATGTTCGAGGATGGTGCCAGCAACAGACAGGGTGTCACAGGGGATAGGGTGCGCGGAGTAGCCGAAAATTGGGAGGGTGTGGCTTGTGGGGGGATGAAAAAAAAATAAAAAATAATAATAATAATAAAATAATAATAAGTATTAAAAATAATAATAATAATAATAAATTATTAAAAAAATTTAAAAATAAAAATATTTTTGTAATAAAAAATAGATTTTTAAAATAATAATAAAATATTATTTAAAAATTTTAAAAATAATTATAAAATATTATTTTTAAATGATAATTTGTATATGATTTTATCTATATTATTATTTTCTTGATGCATTAGATGGGTGTAATTCGTGTAGTGAGAGTCTATGCCCCATTTTTGATGATGGTTGTAAATATTGTTCCACTGCAACCTGGAGGGTCAAAAAAACTCTAAGTTTTTTGTTAATTTTTTTTTGATAATTTATTTAGATTATAATTTGTAGTCATTTGTTGGTGCTTTACCTGGGAAGCCATTAAGCTTCATTCTTTCGTTGGTAGGATTTGGTTTAACAGTCGCTTGTTGGTGCCTTACATGGGAAGGTCATCAAGTTTCACGTGTTGGTTCAAATTAAGCCATCCTATTTGAAAAGAAAGGCTCCTCTACGACCACCCATAATATATATTTTAAAATTATTTTTCAAAATAATATTTTATAATTATATAAATTATTTTATTATTATTAAAAAAAAATTTCATTCTCCTCCCGCTACTCCGTAGGTGTGGCATGCGGAGAAAGGAAAAAAAATAATAAATATTTAAAAATAATAAAAATTAGATTTATATTTTTTATTTTTATTTTTATATTTTTAATCTAAAATTATATATTTAATTTATACTTTTATATTTTATTATAATCATTATTATGTAAATTAAAATAATAAAATTATATGTATTTCATTTTTCATAAAAAGTGATATAAATATAAATTTTTATTCAAAAAAATATTTTGACTTGTAATTATTTTTTTTTTAAATTTTTCTCCATACCTATTCATGTATTTTTTAAAAAAATATTTTTTAAAAATAATAATTTATTATTATTTAATTTTTTATTTTTTTCATCTCCTCTTTGGCTCTGCATCGAACACCCACACCCCTCCTTTAGCACTATCCATGGCTCTTCCACTCAACTGCCGCTCCTATGTGTCCATCTACATATTTTTTTAAAATTATTTTTAAAAATAATATTTTATTATTAATTTAAAAATTATTTTTTATTAATAATTTTTATTTTTAAATATTATATATATTTATTTATATTTTTTATTTATATATATTTTTTTGTTTCTTTCTTCTAATTCCATGGCTTCGCATCGAACATGCACCTGCACCTTCCCGCGTGGCGCGACCATTGCTTCTCGTCGCCTCCCCTCCCCCTCCATGTGCAGCGTCGCCCGTGCCTCTGCACCTCCCAACCCCTCCAATCACGACTGTGCCATCCACCACTGCTCTGTGTTCTCCTCTCCTGCGGCCCCCAGCCTGCGCAGCTCCGACACTGCCCCTCAGCCCCTGGGCCGTGCTCCCTTCCCCTCTCCTCCTCTCATCCATCGCGCCTCCTTCGTGCCACCGCTGCTCCGTGGTAAAAAAAAAAAAAAAAAAAAAAAAAAAACACACAGGCCCTCCGCCCTCCATACGGCCAAAAAAAAAAAAAAAAAAGATCGCCACGTCAGCCGTTGAGCTGTGAAATCGCCACTTCCAAGTGGCGATTTCATGTGCGGATAGTTTTGAAAATAAATTAGAGGTAAGGGTGATTTCGAAAATAAGTATTAAAAAATAATTAAAAAAATCCTCAGCTGATCAAAAGTACGGACGGCTGTGTCTACATTGTATGTTTTTAGGAACATAAGATGCACCTGCGGTGCAAGGTACGCATCCGCGCCCTTTATTTAGAGACTTCTCGGCGAATGGGACGAAGTACCCATTCTTCTTGAAACCCATTTCTTGAACCACGATCGTCTGCATCCTTTTTTTCCCTTTCTTCCCTGCTTTCATCAATGGCGGAAGCGGAATATTCGGCCATTCTTCCCAATGGCCAGATCTTATGTCTTGCTTGCGCAAAGACTAAGGGTCGGAATGCAGAAGCGTCCCAATTTGCAACTGCTGGAGATCTTCGCGAGCACAGCAAGCGGGTGAATTTTGAATTTGCTCATCTATTCATTTGGTTCTAAAACGTTTTTTGGATTTCATTCTGAGTTGTTTTGAATTTCTTTTTGTTATATGTTTTGATGTATGCTTATGGGTTTACTATGGAACGATGATGGTGCTTTTCCTGACGTGTGGGTTCCTGATTACAAACTTTGCTTGGTTTGGAAGTTCTAAAATCACAATAACCTATGGGCTCAAGAATCTTCTTCTCATTGTTACTATTATTATTCTTTGTAATATGTTTATATCTAGTGGGGTATTCTTTGGACGGGGAAGTTGCCGTCAATGGTGGGTGAAAACAGAGGTTATCTTATGGGGTCTACAGAGTACCTCTCGCTGGTTTTGCCGTCTTTTGGGACTTGTGCTTGAACTGTGATGATGCTGTGGCTAAACTTGCCAATGATTGGCCTTATTTTCAAGATTCAGAAATTTTGCTATGAAGTGGAATATCACAGCATTGAGTTCATTGATATAGAAGAGGCTATGAATAATCTATTCTCCCAAGCAGTTGGTCGCAATAGTTCTGCGGGGATGAATTTAGGCTCTGTTTTCTGTGGTTGCCTTTTGGTTAGTGTCAATCCTTTTATTAATTCGGACTGTAATTTGTAGTGCCTCCCTATCCTTTGTGTTGGAAAATATTTTATTCTCCTTAAATATATTTCTGCTGACTGATGTAAATAGGGAAGGGTTGTATGCGTGAGTTGTGGGGGGATACTGTTATAGCTACTGTTGCTGCTGGAATTTTATAAGATCCTGCAGGCCCATGGAAAACGCTATTGTGCAATCTGCAATACCTGTCAGAACCGTTTCCTTACAAAGGCAGAAAGAGATATTCATCAAGAAATCGACCGCCATCATTAAATCATATCAATATTGCCAAATGCAGTTTTTCAAGTATACTGAGACTTTTCCCCCTGCAAAGATTATGTGGCAATTGTGTTCAACATTATGACAGATGGTTTTGAAATAATTTTGTTTTTGTTTTTTTTTTTTTTTCTGTAACAAATGTGACCTGAGATATGACCAAATCTGACACCATAATATGCAGGAGCTGCTTCGATCTCATCAAGATCCAATAAATGAGAAATTTGATTTGCAATCTTTAACAAGTTAGCTTACTTCAATATTTCTGCAAGTTATTTGCAATCTTTAACAAGTTAGCTTACTTCAATATTTCTGCAAGTTATTCTATTTTCTGCATGCAAGTTATTCTATTTTCTGCATGCGGTACTAATTCTTTTAATGTATTGCGTAGATAAGTATTGCTTAAATTGTCAATGACCTTGCTATGACAGATGGTTTTGAGATAATTTTGATTTTTTTTTTTTCCTGTAACAAATGTGACCTAATCCTTTTGAGATACTGAGATGATTTTATTCTATTTTCTGCATGATTGTCAATGACCCTGTACGACAGATGGTTTTGATTAAATTGTCAATGAGATTTGATGTGTTGTTTAAATTGTCAACGAGATTTGATTGATATGGCCATCTGTTTGTAAAGCTTTTGTTGAGATTATAAAAATATGTTGTGGATAAAGATTCGATTTATCATGTGAGATATTATTAATTTTAATTCATGAATTTTATAATTTTATTTTTTAAAAATATTTTATATAAATTTTTTTTTTTTTATAAGCACAAATTCTTCTTACCTTACAATGAAATTTCAGTCCCGAGGCAGAAAATGGAATGCTACGTTGGACATCCATCTCGTTTGCTGGCAAAGTTCTTCAGTCTCGTTGAAGTCGGACATTTTAGTAATTTAGTATTCAACCGTCATATCATTTATGCCATCAATCAGGAGTTGTACTAATCCTCACTTGTCACGCTTTAGAACATTTCATCTGCTCATAATAATTTCATGACGTTGCTCTTATAATGATATAAATTAATTTTGATTAAAACAAATCAGTTTTAATCAAAACAAGGATTGCTTAAATTAGGAAGTGATGAAACTGGAACTTGGGTTCGCTAATGAAATCATTGACCTGGAAAATATTTTGCACTTTTAACCGTGACAGAAGCACAAGATACATGAAAAAATGGAACAAGGCAGGCCTTGTTTGCACCTCTCAGGCTCTAACTGATTCTGGCAGCACAAGTGGGTACACACCCAAGACGAGCGGAAAATAAATGTAAAGATATAAGACAACTTGCAATAGACAAATTTTTATTTATCATGTTTATAATTTTATCCCTTGTAATCTTGATGAAAACACGTCTCTCAGCCGACACTTATTCTTCAAATTTATCAACTTAAACAAGTGATCAAGTATTCAATTAGATTCTGTTGGGTATAAAATACCCCTCAGCCGAAGTTCATGACGGGGGTGACCCTCCGGGGATCCAGCTGACAAGCTTCGACCGGGCTCCTACGGGAGCCAGATCTCATCCCCGACTCCAGCTACATGCAGACTTCGTCCGGACTCCTACGGGAGCCGGACTTCGTCCCCAACCTCAACTGCTGGAAGGCTTAGCTCGGACTCCCATAGGAGCCGGGCTCCGTCCTCGACCTCGACTGCGGGAAGACTTCGCCCGAACTCCTATGGGAGTCGAGCTCCTCCCACGACTTCACTTGCAGGTAAACTCCGTCCGAACTCTTACGGGAGCCAGACTTCATCCTTGACCTTGATTGCAGGTGGATTTCGATCGGACTCTTACGGGAGCTGGATCTCGTCTCCGACTCCAGCTACAGGCAGACTTAGTTCGGACTCCTACGGGAGCCGGACTTCGTCCCCAACCTCAACTGCTAGAAGGCTTCGCCCGGACTCCCATGGGAGCCGGGCTCCATTCCCAGCTCCGGCTACGGGAAGACTCCGTCCGGACTCCTAAGGGAGCCGGACTTCGCCCACGACTCCAATTGCAGGTAAACTTCGTCCGGACTCCAATTCGAGTAAAATCATCACTTGGGCCGATGATTTCACAGGTGATGATTTCACTGGGCTTGTAGGGCCACCTGCAATTTTCCTTCTCTCCTCCGCGCTGCGCGCATGTTGAAGGGCCGCATTGGATGAGGGCGGCGAAGCGGCGCATGATTGATGGCGACCCAGAGGGCCGGGGTATAATGTCGGAGGCGTGGAACAGCGATCGGGAAGTGCAGGCGGCCAGGGACAGCACCGGGGGCTGCTGAGGATGGGATGGGTGAGGGTGGTGCTGGAGGTGGCCATAAAGGACACCGAATGCGGATTCGTTAAGGGCCAAGAGGTAGTGCAAGAGGTGCGGTCTGAGGTCGGATGTTCGAGGATGGTGCCAGCAACAGACAGGGTGTCACAGGGGATAGGGTGCGCGGAGTAGCCGAAAATTGGGAGGGTGTGGCTTGTGGGGGGATGAAAAAAAAATAAATAATAATAATAATAATAAAATAATAATAAGTATTAAAAATAATAATAATAATAATAATAAATTATTAAAAAAATTTAAAAATAAAAATATTTTTGTAATAAAAAATAGATTTTTAAAATAATGATAAAATATTATTTAAAAATTTTAAAAATAATTATAAAATATTATTTTTAAATGATAATTTGTATATGATTTTATCTATATTATTATTTTCTTGATGCATTAGATGGGTGTAATTCATGTAGTGAGAGTCTATGCCCCATTTTTGATGATGGTTGTAAATATTGTTCCACTGCAACCTGGAGGGTCAAAAAAACTCTAAGTTTTTTGTTAAATTTTTTTTGATAATTTATTTAGATTATAATTTGTAGTCATTTGTTGGTGCTTTACCTGGGAAGCCATTAAGCTACATTCTTTCGTTGGTAGGATTTGGTTTAACAGTCACTTGTTGGTGCCTTACATGGGAAGGTCATCAAGTTTCACGTGTTGGTTCAAATTAAGCCATCCTATTTGAAAAGAAAGGCTCCACTGCGACCACCCATAATATATATTTTAAAATTATTTTTCAAAATAATATTTTATAATTATATAAATTATTTTATTATTATTAAAAAAAATTTCATTCTCCTCCCGCTACTCCGTAGGTGTGGCATGCGGAGAAAGGAAAAAAAATAATAAATATTTAAAAATAATAAAAATTAGATTTATATTTTTTATTTTTATTTTTATATTTTTAATCTAAAATTATATATTTAATTTATACTTTTATATTTTATTATAATCATTATTATGTAAATTAAAATAATAAAATTATATGTATTTCATTTTTCATAAAAAGTGATATAAATATAAATTTTTATTCAAAAAAATATTTTGACTTGTAATCATTTTTTTAAAAATTTTTTCTCCATACCTATTCATGTATTTTTTTAAAAAATATTTTTTAAAAATAATATTTTATTATTATTTAATTTTTTATTTTTTTTATCTCCTCTTTGGCTCTGCATCAAACACCCACACCCCTCCTTTAGCACTATCCATGGCTCTTCCACTCAACTGCCACTCCTATGTGTCCATCTACATATTTTTTTTAAATTATTTTTAAAAATAATATTTTATTATTAATTTAAAAATTATTTTTTATTAATAATTTTTATTTTTAAATATTATATATATTTATTTTTATTTTTTATTTATATATATTTTTTTATTTTTTTCTTCTAATTTCATGGCTCCGCGTCGAATATGCACCCGTACCTTCCCGTGTGGCGCGACCATTGCTTCTCGTCGCCTCCCCTCCCCATCCATGTGCAGCGTCGCTCGTGCCTTGCACCTCCCAACCCCTCCAATCACGACTGGGCCATCCACCACTGCTCTGTGTTCTCCTCTCCTGTGGCCCCCAGCCTGCGCAGCTCCGACACTGCCCCTCAGCCCCTGGGCCGTGCTCCCTTCCCCTCTCCTCCTCTCATCCATCGCGCCTCCTTCGTGCCACCGCTGCTCCGTGGTAAAAAAAAAAAAAAAAAAAAAAAAAAGAAAAACACACAGGCCCTCCGCCCTCCATACGGCCAAAAAAAAAAAAAAAAAAAAGAAAGAAAAGATCGCCACGTCAGCCGTTGAGCTGTGAAATCGCCACTTCCAAGTGGCGATTTCATGTGCGGATAGTTTTGAAAATAAATTAGAGGTAAGGGTGATTTCGAAAATAAGTATTAAAAAATAATTAAAAAAAATCCTCAGCTGATCAAAAGTACGGACGGCTGTGTCTACTTTATGGTATGTTTTTAGGAACTTAAGATGCACCTGCGGTGCAAGGTACGCATCCGCGCCCTTTATTTAGAGACTTCTCGGCGAATGGGACGAAGTACCCATTCTTCTTGAAACCCATTTCTTGAACCACGATCGTCTGCATCCTTTTTTCCCTTTCTTCCCTGCTTTCATCAATGGCGGAAGCGGAATATTCGGCCATTCTTCCCAATGGCCAGATCTTATGTCTTGCTTGCGCAAAGACTAAGGGTCGGAATGCAGAAGCGTCCCAATTTGCAACTGCTGGAGATCTTCGCGAGCACAGCAAGCGGGTGAATTTTGAATTTGCTCATCTATTCATTTGGTTCTAAAACGTTTTTTGGATTTCATTCTGAGTTGTTTTGAATTTCTTTTTGTTATATGTTTTGATGTATGCTTATGGGTTTACTATGGAACGATGATGGTGCTTTTCCTGACGTGTGGGTTCCTGATTACAAACTTTGCTTGGTTTGGAAGTTCTAAAATCACAATAACCTATGGGCTCAAGAATCTTCTTCTCATTGTTACTATTATTATTCTTTGTAATATGTTTATATCTAGTGCGGTATTCTTTGGACGGGGAAGTTGCCGTCAATGGTGGGTGAAAACAGAGGTTATCTTGTGGTGTCTACAGAGTACCTCTCGCTGGTTTTGCCGTCTTTTGGGACTTGTGCTTGAACTGTGATGATGATGCTGTGGCTAAACTTGCCAATGATTGGCCTTATTTTTCAAGATTCAGAAATTTTGCTATGAAGTGGAATATCACAGCATTGAGTTCATTGATATAGAAGAGGCTATGAATAATCTATTCTCCCAAGCAGTTGGTTGCAATAGTTCTGCGGGGATGAATTTTATTAGTTGGGACTGTAATTTGTAGTGCCTCCCTATCCTTTGTGTTGGAAAATATTTTATTCTAGGGAAGGGTTGTATGCGTGAGTTGTGGGGGATACTGTTATAGCTACTGTTGCTGCTGGAATTTTATAAGATCCTGCAGGCCCATGGAAAACGCTATTGTGCAATCTGCAATACCTGTCAGAACCGTTTCCTTACAAAGGCAGAAAGAGATATTCATCAAGAAATCGACCGCCATCATTAAATCATATCAATATTGCCAAATGCAGTTTTTCAAGTATACTGAGACTTTTCCCCCTGCAAAGATTATGTGGCAATTGTGTTCAACATTATGACAGATGGTTTTGAAATAATTTTGTTTTTGTTTTTTTTTTTTTTCTGTAACAAATGTGACTTGAGATATGACCAAATCTGACACCATAATATGCAGGAGCTGCTTCAATCTCATCAAGATCCAATAAATGAGAAATTTGATTTGCAATCTTTAACAAGTTAGCTTACTTCAATATTTCTGCAAGTTATTTGCAATCTTTAACAAGTTAGCTTACTTCAATATTTCTGCAAGTTATTCTATTTTCTGCATGCAAGTTATTCTATTTTCTGCATGCGGTACTAATTCTTTTAATGTATTGCGTAGATAAGTATTGCTTAAATTGTCAATGACCTTGCTATGACAGTTGGTTTTGAGATAATTTTGATTTTTTTTTTCCTGTAACAAATGTGACCTAATCCTTTTGAGATACTGAGATGATTTTATTCTATTTTCTGCATGATTGTCAATGACCCTGCTACGACAGATGGTTTTGATTAAATTGTCAATGAGATTTGATGTGTTGTTTAAATTGTCAACGAGATTTGATTGATATGGCCATCTGTTTGTGAAGCTTTTGTTGAGATTATAAAAATATGTTGCGGATAAAGATTCGATTTATCATGTGAGATATTATCCATTTTGATTCATGAATTTTATAATTTTATTTTTTAAAAATATTTTATATAATTTTTTTTTTTTTATAAGCACAAGTTCTTCTTACCTTACATTGAAATTTCAGTCCCAAAGGTTCGAGGCGGAAAATGGAATGCTACGTTGGACATCCATCTCGTTTGCTGGCAAAGTTCTTCAGTCTCGTTGAAGTCGGACATTTTAGTAATTTAGTATTCAACCATCATATCATTTATGCCATCAATCAGGAGTTGTGCTAATCCTCACTTGTCACGCTTTAGAACATTTCATCTGCTCATAATAATTTCATGACGTTGCCCTTATAATGATATAAATTAATTTTGATTAAAACAAATCAGTTTTAATCAAAACAAGGATTGCTTAAATTAGGAAGTGATGAAACTGGAACTTGGGTTCGCTAATGAAATCATTGACCTGGAAAATATTTTGCACTTTTAACCGTGACAGAAGCACAAGATACATGAAAAAATGGAACAAGGCAGGCCTTGTTTGCACCTCTCAGGCTCTAACTGATTCTGGCAACACAAGTGGGTACACACCCAAGACGAGCGGAAAATAAATGTAAAGATATAAGACAACTTGCAATAGACAAATTTTTATTTATCATGTTTATAATTTTATCCCTTGTAATCTTGATGAAAACACGTCTCTCAGCCGACACTTATTCTTCAAATTTATCAACTTAAACAAGTGATCAAGTATTCAATTAGATTCTGTTGGGTATAAAATACCCCCCAGCCGAAGTTCATGACGGGGGTGATCCTCCGGGGATCCAGCTGACAAGCTTCGACCGGGCTCCTACGGGAGCCAGATCTCGTCTACGACTCCAGCTACATGCAGACTTCGTCCGGACTCCTACGAGAGCCGGACTTCGTCCCCAACCTCAACTGCTGGAAGGCTTAGCCCGGACTCCCATAGGAGCCGGGCTCCGTCCTCGACCTCGACTGTGGGAAGATTTCGCCCGGACTCCTACGGGTGCCGAGCTCCGCCCACGACTTCACTTACAAGTAAACTCCGTCCGGACTCCTACGGGAGCCGGACTTCATCCTTGACCTTGATTGCAGGTGGATTTCGATCGGACTCCTACGGGAGCCAGATCTCGTCTCCGACTCCAACTACAGGCAGACTTAGTCCGGACTCCTACGGGAGCCGGACTTCGTCCCCAATCTCAACTGCTAGAAGGCTTCGCCCGGACTCCCATGGGAGCCGGGCTCCGTCCCGAGCTCCGGCTACGGGAATACTCCGTCTGGACTCCTACGGGAGCCGGACTTCGCCCACGACTCCAATTGCAGGTAAACTTCGTCCGGACTCCTACGGGAGCCGGACTTCACCCTCAACTCCGATTGCAGGTAGACTCCGTCCGGACTCCTACGGGAGCCGGACTTCGCACCTGACTTTAATTGCAGGTAGACTCTGCTCGGACTCCTAGGGAGCCGGGCTCCGTCCTCAGCCTCGACTGCGGGAAGACTTCGTCCGGACTCCTACGGGAGCCGAGCTCCGCCCACGACTTCACTTACAGGTAAACTCCGTCCGGACTCCTACGGGAGCCAGACTTCGTCCCTAACCTTGATTGCAGGTGGACTTCGACCGGACTCCTACGGGAGCCGGACTTCGCCCACAACCCCAATTGCAGGTAGACTCCGTCCGGACTCCTACGAGAGCCGGACTTCGCACCTGACTTTAATTGCAGGTAGACTCTGCCCGGACTCCTAGAGAGCCGGGCTCCGTCCTCAGCCTCGACTGCGGGAAGACTTCGCCCGGACTCCTACGGGAGCCGAGCTCCGCCCACGACTTCACTTATAGGTAAACTCCGTCCGGACTCCTACGGGAGCCAGACTTCGTCCCTGACCTTGATTGCAGGTGGACTTCGACCGGACTCCTACGGGAGCCGAACTTCGCCCACGACCCCAATTGCAGGTAGACTCCGTCCGGACTCCTACGGGAGCCGGACTTCGCACCTGACTTTAATTGCAGGTAGACTCTGCCCGGACTCCTAGGGAACCGAGCTTCGTCCTCAGCCTCGACTGCGGAAAGACTTCGCCCGGACTCCTACGGGAGCCGAGCTCTGCCCATGACTTCACTTACAGGTAAACTCCATCCGGACTCTTACGGGAGCCGGACTTCGTCCCTGACCTTGATTGCAGGTGGACTTCGACCGGACTCCTACGGGAGCCGGACTTCGCCCACGACCCCAATTGCAGGTAGACTCCGTCCGGACTCCTACGGGAGTCGGACTTCGCACCTGACTTTAATTGCAGGTAGACTCCATCCGGGCTCCTACGGGAGCCGGACCTCATCCCCGCAGCTTCGACAGCAGGCAGACTTCGTCCGAACTCCTACAGGAGACAGACTCCACCCGCGATCCCAATTGCAGGTAAACTTCATCTGGACTCCTACGGGAGTTAGACTTCACCCTCAACTGCAATTGCAGGTAGACTCCATCCGGACTCATACGGGAGCCGGACTTCGCACCTGACTTAAATTGTAGGAAGACTCTACCCGGACTCCTACGGGAATCGGATCTCGTCCCCAACTCCGACTGCAAAAAGACTTCATCCAGACTCCTACGGGAGCCAAACTCCGAGCTCCTCTCAGACGGGTGGCTAGCCACCTCTCCCCGCCAGACACTCCCGTCGAACTTCGACCGACAGGCCTAGGCCCACTGGTAGACCGCAGCAACAGCCACGACCCTGCTCCACCACCTGCAACAGATTCCGCACGGCTCCATCACTCCCTGGCAGGCCGCAGTGACAGCCACGACACTGCTCCACCTCCTGCGATGGATTTCGCGCGGCTCCATCACTCCCTGGCAGGTCACCATAATGACCACGATTCTGCTCCACTCCCTGCGACGGATATCGCGCGATTCCTCCCACCTCCTGACAAGTCGCGACAACGGACGCCGTTCCACTACCCGCAACAGACTCCACGTGGCACGTCCCGACGGTGGCCATGATCCCACTCCATTACTCTTCGCAACAAACTCCGCCTGACTCTGGGCAGCCCACTGCCAGACGGTTACAGATATCGCTATCAGTCTGCTGCCCCCTTTCGCCTATAAAAGGGGCCCCAGATATGTTATTCTCTAAGCTCTATTCTCTATTCCAAAATTCTGCTAAAATTTTCGTTCGAGCACTCCATTCTTGTTGAGGCAGAGAACTGACTTGAGCGTCGGAGGGTCTTGTCGGAGCAACCCCACCTCCGGTTTAGACTTCTTTTGCAGGTCCCGGCGGCGACCGCGACCCCCACAACTCCAGCTTCTCCGACGCAAGCGGATTTTTGCACCAACAGATTCCTTAGCAAACAAACTATTAATAAACTTTTTGTTATAGTCAAATCATTATGCTGTAGTGTGTGTGCATAATATGCATGAATGCGTGTCTGTACGCAATGTGACCTTTCTTTATTAAAACTAATAAGTAATTCTCTCTCCTTTGGACCAGCGGATTAAAATACTCACTGGTTCGCGAGCTCAGATCTGCTCGCACGCTCTCTCTCTCCTCCTCCTTTCCCAGCTCCTTGCTTTACTTTAGCGCTTCCCTCGGTCTAGGCAGGGCCGGCCCTGGGGCAGGTCAAACTGGGCGACCGCCCCAAGCCCCAGGCCTAGACCTTGTATTGATGTTCCAATAGGATGCAAGGATGACTTTCTACAATATTATAATAAAAAAAATAATTAAATAGATTAATGATGAGTTTTATATATTGCTTAACGAATATATCTATAGAAAATTATTGCACGTAGATTAATTTTTTAATAATAATTAATATTTAAAATATATTAATTTTTAATAGAAAAGATCTCATTTTTTTTATTTAGCCCTAGGTCTAAAAAATATCAAGACTGGCCATGGGTCTAGGGTTTTGGTTTTCGCTTACCGGATCGAGATCCGGTCCAGATCTCATCACGGTAAGCAAGTTTAGAGGTTTCAGTTTCAATCGATTTCCATTTCAATAATTTCACGGATGAAATCTACTTCGTTTTGATGGTTTCTGTCGTGGAACTTTGAGGCACTTAGCTTGGTTGATGGTTTTGTGAATCATCTCTCTTCTATTTCCATTTGTGGGAGATTTTCTTCACCATTTGTTTACGGTTTTTAAGGAAGACACGTTAATGGTTTATTGAATTTGGAAAAACAGAATACATGTTACGGTTCTTTAAATTCGGGATTTTTATTTTAAAATATTTTTTGGATTTTTATTACTGTTGGGTATAAAATACCCACAGCCGAAGTCCTCAGTGGAATCGACTACATGACAACTCCGCCCGGACTCCTACGGGAGCCGGGCTCCGTCACCGACAACTCCAACAGCTACGAGCAGACTTCGTCCGGACTCCTACGGGAGCCAGGCTCCGCCGCCGACATCGACTACGGGACAGCTCCGCTCGGACTCCTACGGGAGCCGGGCTCTGTCCTCAGCATCAACCGCTGGTAGGCCTCGTCCGGACTCCTACGGGAGCCGGACCTCCCCTCTGACTTTAATTGCAGGAAAACTTCGCCCGGACTCTTATGGGAGTCGGGCTTCATCCTCGACGCCAACAACTTCAGCCGCAAGCAGACTCCGCCCGAACTCCTACGGGAGCCGGGCTCTGCCGCCGACACCGACTACGGGATAGCTCTGCCCGGACTCCTACGGGAGCCGGGCTCCATCCTCAGCATCAACCGCTGGTAGGCCTCGTCCGGACTCCTACGGGAGCCGGACCTCCCCTCTGACTTTAATTGCAGGGAGACTCCGTCCGGACTCTTATGGGAGCCGGGCTTCATCCTCGACGCCAACAACTTCAGCCGCAAGCAAACTCCGTCCGGACTCCTACGGGAGCCGGGCTCCGCCGCCGACATCGACTACAGGACAGCTCCGCCCGGACTCCTACGGGAGCCGGGCTCCGTCCTCAGCGTCAACTGCTGGTAAGCCCCACCCGGACTCCTACGGGAGCCGGACTTCGCCTTTAACCTTGATTGCAGGAAAACTTCGCCCGGACTCCTACGGGAGCCGAGCTTCGTCCTCGACTCCAACGGCTGCAAGACAGACTGCGTCCGGACTCCTACGGGAGTCAGACTCCGTCGATAACTTCAGCCGCAAGCAGACTCCGCCCGGACTCCTACGGTAGCCGGGCTCCACCGCCGACATCGACTACAGGATAGCTCCGCCCGAACTCCTACGGGAGCCGGGCTCCGTCCTCAGCGTCAACTGCTGGTAAGCCCCGTCCGGACTCCTACGGGAGCCGGACTTCGCCTTTAACCTTGATTGCAGGAAAACTTCGCCCGGACTCCTGTGGGAGCCGGACTCCGTCCTCGATTCCAACGGCTGCAAAACAGACTGCGTCCGGACTCCTACAGGAGCCGGACTCCGCCGACGACTTCAACAGCAAGGGGACTCCGCCCGGACTCCTACAGGAGCCGGGCTCGGTCCTCAACGTCAACTGCTGGCAAGCTTCGTCCGGACTCCTACAGGAGCCGGACTCCGCCGACGACTTCAACAGCAAGGGAACTCCGCCCGGACTCCTACGGGAGCCGGGCTCGGTCCTCAACGTCAACTGCTGGCAAGCTTCGTCTGGACTCCTATGGGATCGGACTTCGCCCTCGACTCCAACGGCTGCAAAACAGACTGCGTCCGGACTCCTACGGGAGCCGGACTCCGTCGACGACTTCAACAGCAAGGGAACTCCGCCCGGACTCCTACGGGAGCCGGGCTCGATCCTCAATGTCAACTGCTGGCAAGCTTCGTCCGAACTCCAATGGGAGCCGGACTTCGCCCTCGACTCCAACGGCTGCAAAACAGACTATGTCCGGACTCCTACGGGAGCCGGACTCCGCCGACGACTTCAACAGCAAGGGGACTCTACCCGGACTCCTACAGGAGCCGGGCTCGGTCCTCAATGTCAACTGCTGGCAAGCTTCGTCCGGACTCCTACAGGAGCCAGACTCCGCCGACGACTTCAACAGCAAGGGAACTCCGCCCGGACTCCTACGGGAGTCGGGCTCGGTCCTCAACGTCAACTGCTTGCGTAGGAGTCCGAGCTCGGTCCTCAACGTCAACTGCTGGCAAGCTTCGTCCGGACTCCTACGAGAGCCGGACTTCGCCCTCGACTCCAACGACTGCAAAACAGACTGCGTCCGGACTCCTACGGGAGCCGAACTCCGCCGATGACTTCAACAGCAAGGGGACTCCGCCCGGACTCCTACAGGAGCCGGGCTCGGTCCTCAACGTCAACTGCTGGCAAGCTTCGTCCGGACTCCTACGGGATCGGACTTCGCCCTCGACTCCAACGGCTGCAAAACAGACTGCGTCCGGACTCCTACGGGAGCCGGACTCCGCCGACAACTTCAACAGCAAGGGAACTCCACCCGGACTCCTACGGGAGCCGGGCTCGGTCCTCAACGTCAACTGCTGGTAAACCCCGTCCGGACTCCTACGGGAGCCGGGCTTCACCTTTAACTTTGATTACAGGAAGACTTCGCCCGGATTCCTACAGAGGCCGGACTCCGACCGCTGTCGAGCTTCAGCCGATAGATCTGCGCCCCTTGGCAGCCCTGCTCCACTTCCTACAACGGATCCCGTACTGCTCCATCACCCCTGACAGGCCACAGTAACGGTCGCAGCCCTGCTCCACTCTCTGCGGCGGACCCTGCGCGACCCCATTACTCTCTGACAGGCTGTATCAACGGCCATGATTCTGCTCCGCTCCCTGCGGCAGGTGTTGCGTGACTCCACTACTTCATGGCAGGCCGCAATAACGGCCACGATCCTGCTCCACTCCTCGCAACTGATTCCACGTGGCGAGCTACGGCGGTAGCCACGATTCTGCTCCACTACCCTTCGCAATAAAGTCCCCCTGACTACGAGCGGCCCACTACCAGACGGTTACAAACGTCGCCATCAATCCGTTACCTCCTCCGCCTATAAAAGGGGGACCCAGATACGTTATTCTATAAGCTCATTTCTTATCTCAAAACTCTGCTAAATTCTTCGTTCGAGCACTCCATTCTTGTTGAGGCAGAGAACTGACTTGAGCGTCGGAGGGTCTTGCCGGAGCAACCCCACCTCCGGTTTAGACTTCCTTTGCAGGTCCCGACGGCGACTGCGACTTCCCCGACTCCAGCTTCTCCGACGCAAGCAGATTTTTGCACCAATAGGATTGGCGCTAGAGGAAGGGCTGAACCTTCGCAGTACCCTTGTTCTTAAAGGAGTGTTCAACGGAGCCACCTCCGATCGTCTCTCCGACACCCACTCCTAATTTTCCCTCACGAGATCCACGCAAGGCGTCCACACGACGGTCCACGGCCTCCGCGGCTAGATCTCAGTCTCCGGCCTCCCCTCCTATTTTCCAGCCTCCTCCTCCTCCTCCAGCGGCGGCGGTCGGCGTGGAGCAATTTGACTTGCTGGCACAGCAGGTCAGAGACCTCATCGAAGCTGTGCAAGCAATGCAGCAGCAGCAACCGCAGGCGTCGGCGCACCCGAAAAGGGCATCTCCGGAATGTCAGAACCCGGCGACGGGGCGGGCCACCTGGGCCAGCTGCCCCATCCTTCCCGAAAAAATAAATCCGAGGGTAGAGAGCCCTCAATCGGACCACGACTCCACCCCTGGAAGATCCCTGCCCCCGCTCTGCCAGAGGACCCTCGAGACTCGAAGTCGAGAGGATTTCTTGGACCGGAGGCTCCAGGAGATGAACCGGCGGATTGAAGAACTCCGCCACGCACCCCCCGCTCATGGTGAGGATATTTGTACTGACCCTCCCTTCTCTCAAATGATCATGCAGGAACCGATCCCGCCAAACTTCAAGCTTCCCCAGTTCGAAAGCTACGACGGGACTTCGGACCCGATTGATCATCTGGAGGCCTTCCGGACGATGATGCTGCTTCACGGCGCTCCTGACGCCATCTTATACCGGGCTTTCCCGTCTACTTTGAAGGGAGCAACGAGGAACTGGTACTCGGCTTTGAAGCCGGGTACCATCTTTTTCTTCGATCAAATGAGCCACCAATTTGTGCCCCATTTTGTCAGCAGCCGACGCCCCCGGAAGGGTTCGGAGTCCCTCATCAACATCAAGCAGAGGGAAGGAGAGTCCATACGGGCCTACATCAACCGCTTTAACATCGCGGCATTGGAGGTCCGAAATTTGGACCAATCAGTTGCCATGGCCGCCCTGAAAGGTGGCCTTCAGAAGAATGATCTTTTGTTCTCCCTGGAGAAGAAGTACCCCAGGGATTTTGCCGATTTACTGGCTCGGGCTGAAGGATATGCCCGAGCGAAAGAAGCCTTCAAAATGAAGGACGAAGAGACAGCAAGGGAGCGGCAAGCGGGAGATTCGAGTAAGTCCGCAGTTGAGAAAAGGCCAAAGGAAGCCCGACCGCGTTCCCGATCCCCTCCTGGACATAAGCGCGCCCATACTCCACCCCGGGCACGCAGGTAGAGAAGCCCGGACCGCGGGGTTCGGCGGGGCTCCCCACCAGGGAGATTTTGCAACTACGCCCCCCTCAACGCCTCGAAGGCCCAGGTATTAATGGAGGTCAGGGAGCAACTCCCTAGATCGGAGAGGATGTGCACACACCCCGAGAAGCGCAACCCCAACAAGTTCTGCCTCTACCACTGCGACCACGGCCATGACACAGAGGAATGCATCCAGCTCCAGGACGAGATCGAGGAGCTCATTCGACGAGGTCGACTCGACAGATTCATCTGCCGCAGGCCTGAGGGTAGAGGAGACCGGCCAAGAGCCCTTCCACAGTCTGAACCGCAGAGAAGGGAGGAGCAACCCGGGGACCGGCCTCCCATCGGGACCATCGACTCCATCACCGGAGGGCCTCAAGGAGGAGCGGAAAAACTGTAAATGTATCACTTACGATTTCACCTTGAATCTACTTTCCTTTCTACCTAACGTGCCCTTCCCACCTGACGTGGATTTATTATGACTGGATATGATCCCTCCAAAAATAAAGCCATGTCAGGAACAGGAGGAGAACCTCGTCTTGACATGAGCAAAGTCAAAGGCCCGGTTCTCTTAGACCGGATGGGGGGAGAGGCCTTACAACGCCCTAATGTGCCCCCACAGCCATGTCAGGAACAGGAGGAGAACCTCATCCTGACATGAGCAAAGTCAAAGGCCCGGTTCTTTTAGACCGGATGGGGGGAGAGGCCTTACAACGCCCTAATGTGCCCCCACAGCCATGTCAGGAACAGGAGGAGAACCTCGTCCTGACATGAGCAAAGTCAAAGGCCCGGTTCTTTTAGACCAGATGGGGGGAGAGGCCTTACAATGCCCTAATGTGCCCCCACAGCCATGTCAGGAACAGGAGGAGAACCTCATCCTGACATGAGCAAAGTCGAAGGCCCGGTTCTTTTAGACCGGATGGGGGGAGAGGCCTTACAGTGCCCTAATGCGCCCCCACAGCCAGGCTGGTAACGAGGGGAGAACCTCACACCAGCTCGAGCAAAATGGAAGGCCCGGACTCCTACGGGAGCCGGGTTCCGTTCATGATGCAAAGGAAGACTTCACCCGGACTCCTACAGGAGCCGGATTTCGCCCGCAAGGAAGACTTCGCCCGGACTCCTACGGGAGCCGGGTTTCGCCTACAAAGAAGACTTCATCTGGACTCCTACGGGAGCCGGGTTCCGCCTACAAGGAAGACTTCACCCGGACTCCTACGGGAGCCGGGTTCCGCCTACAAGGAAGACTTCACCCGGACTCCTACGGGAGCCAGGTTCCGCCTACAAGGAAGACTTCACCCGGACTCCTACGGGAGCCAGGTTCCGCCCACGAGGAAGACTTCACCCGGACTCCTACGGGAGCCGGGTTCCGCCCGCGAGGAAGACTTCACCCGGACTCCTATGGGAGCCGGGTTCCGCCTACAAGGAAGACTTCACCCGGACTCCTACGGGAGCCGGGTTCCGCCTACAAGGAAGACTTCACCCGGACTCCTACGGGAGCCGGGTTTCGCCCGCGAGGAAGACTTCACCCAGACTCCTACGGGAGCCGGGTTCCGCCTACAAGGAAGACTTCACCCGGACTCCTACGGGAGCCGGGTTCCGCCCGCAAGGAAGACTTCACCCGGACTCCTACGGGAGCTGGGTTCCGCCCGCAAGGAAGAATTCACCCGGACTCCTACAGGAGCCGGGTTCCACCTACAAGGAAGACTTCACCCGGACTCCTACGGGAGCCGGATTCCGCCTACAAGGAAGACTTCACCCGGACTCCTACGGGAGCCGGGTTCCGCCTACAAGGAAGACTTCACCCGGACTCCTACGGGAGCCGGGTTCCGCCCGCGAGGAAGACTTCACCCGGACTCCTACGGGAGCCGGGTTCCGCCTACAAGGAAGACTTCACCCGGACTCCTACGGGAGCCGGGTTCCGCCCGCGAGGAAGACTTCACCCGGACTCCTACGGGAGCCGGGTTCCGCCCGCGAGGAAGACTTCACCCAGACTCCTACGGGAGCCGGGTTCCGCCCGTAAGGAAGACTTCACCCGGACTCCTACGGGAGCCGGGTTCCGCCTGCAAGGAAGACTTCGTCCGGACTCCTACGGGAGCCGGGTTTCGCCTACAAGGAAGACTTCACCCGGACTCCTACGGGAGCTGGGTTCCGCCCGCAAGGAAGACTTCACCCGGACTCCTACGGGAGTCGGGTTCCGCCTACAAGGAAGACTTCACCCGGACTCCTACGGGAGCCGGGTTCCGCCTACAAGGAAGACTTCACCCGGACTCCTACGGGAGCCGGGTTCCGCCTACAAGGAAGACTTCACCCAGACTCCTACGGGAGCCGGGTTCTGCCTACAAAGAAGACTCCACCCGGACTCCTACGGGAGCTGGGTTCCCCCTACAAGGAAGACTTCCTCCGTACTCCTACGGGAGCCGGGTTCTGCCTACAAGGAAGACTTCAGCCGGACTCCTACGAGAGTCGGGCTCCATCCATGACTTCTGCAGCAAGGGTTAATGGTGGCGAAACCTGGCCGGCTAACAAGATCAGATGAAAGGAAAAAGTCCCCTCCCAACGATGTCAACATCAGGCAAGTCAGATGGCAAGAAAGGATCGGCAGACAGCGATATTAGTGCAACGCACGGACGAGGTAACGCAAAACACTCTTTTTATTCCATTTTCGATATACACACTACAAAGCCAGGAAGGCCAAGGAAAGAAGGGCAAAACGACAAAAAGGAAGTAACTACATGATAAGACAGAAAGACAAAAAGAGCTCTAAGGAGGCCCTGCTCCCTCCAACCTAGAGTTATCTATTCCGTCCCTCAACCAGGACTGCCTCAGATTCTCTATTTCTTCTTCTAGCTCTTCCCTCTTCCGCAGCGCGTCCTGGAGCACCCGACGAAGTTACTGGCTCTCAGCCTCCACTTCTCGACGCCTCTTCCTCAAAACTTCGGACTCCGCCTCTGCGTCTGCGATGGCCCGCCGCTCAAGTGCCAGTTGGATCTTCACTTGTTGCAGCTCGGCTGTCTTCTCCCCGAGGGAGACAGAAATCTCTTCAACAGTGCCTCTCAGGGCTTGGAGCTCTTCAGAATCTTGGACGGAAGTAAGCTGTGCCCTGTTAGCCAGCTGCCTCTGGAGACGAACGACTTCGTCGGCCGCCGTCCGGAATCTCCCTTTATACTCTTTCACCTGCCGGCGCCAGCTAGCCCGCTGCACATCGTGGCTCATCTCGACGTCTTGAAGCTGCTTCTGAAGGTCGGAGACCTTCTGCGACCACTTCTGTTCATCATCGACCCGAGCCAAAAGCCGGGATGAATTTCCTTCCAGCTGACCGATCTTCCTCTTCGCAGTTGACAGTTCCACCTTAAGGGCGCTGATCCTGGCTTCTTGAGCCCAAATACGGTCGCTGGTGCTCTTCTTGCACTCCTCGAGTTTCTTTGCGAAGTTCGCCTTCCTCCGGCTGTAATCCATGATCACCTTCACATGGAGACTCCGAAAGTGGGCGGCCTCAGCGGCGGCTTCAGAATGGCCTTCTCTCGATTTGCGGAGCTCGCCTTCTGTCTTCTTCAACTTCTTCGTCAGGTGAAGGACCTCCTTTTTCAACCGCTGGATTGTCGATTTCAGCGGGACCCCCAGGGGCAAGGGGAGTGCTTCTGTAGGGCACTGCCATCGGAAGGCAAAAGCATCAGGGAACGACTCATTGCAAGGAGAAAAGCAGAAAGAAGGAGGAGGGGGAAGGAGAAGCCATCCACAACAAGAAATTTGACTTTATTGATTGAATAATTTTGAAGACAAACAGAAAGGAAATATTGCGACAAAATAAGGGCACAAGATCAGAGGTCTCAGACCTCAGGGGTGGGAGGTGGAGAACTCGGCGCGGGGGGTGCGACCGCAGTGGCGGCAGACGAGGGACCGGCCTCATCTTCGGACTTCTCAAGGAAGCCGAGGTCGAGCTCGGGGAAGTTGCTGGCCACCTTCTCTTGGCAGAGCTCGAACCCCTTGGTGAACGCCTCCTGGCCGAACTGGACATTCAGGTCCCTCATCTCCGCGGAGGCCTTGAATTCCTCCACCGCAAGAGCCCTGGCCTCCGAGACCAGGACTGGAGTTTGCTCGACCAAATGGGCGACCTCGGCCTCCGCCTTCCTCGCCGACTCCTCCAAGATCTGCCTCTCCTCCTCTCGGGCTTGCTTCTCTCTTTCCAGGGCCTCCTGGAGGGCGGCTACTTCAGCCGACTTCGCTTGGAGGCGGGCAACCTCGGTTTGGCAGCGTTCCTCCGCCTGGAGGATGTCCCTCCTCATGCGGCTCACCGCCTCGATATAGGCGAAGTACTGGTGCCCAATCTGCAAGGATGGATAGAGAATTACGACAAAGGCCGAGTGACCGTGTAAATAAAGATTCGTTTACCTCGAGGAAGGACCCCAAAGAGTCCCAAGCCCGCTGCTCAGGATCGGCACGGTCGATCCTCTCCACGACGTCGGACAGGATGCAGCCGTCGATCAACCGCCTGATCAAGTCCCTATCGTTGAAGGGATTCTCCGATCCCTCCTCAGAGCAGACGGACTCGTCTACAGCAGCTCGGTGGCTACTCGCCCTGCGAGCCACCGATTTTCTCCTCCTCCCCACGGCGGGCGCCTCCATGGAGCGAACCCCCGAAGCGGGGGCCCCAGTCGGTGGGCTCCTCGAGGAGGCCCGGGGAGCCACTGGCTCGGCATCTGAGGGAATGTCGATGGCCGGGGCCGCCTGGACGGGCGCAGCCAAGCTCGTCTCCTCCGCCCTGGCCCTCTTCGCCGATCCGGAGGCCACCGCGCCCTTTCTCTTCTGAGCTCTCATGTCCCTGGCGAGCATCCGCGCTGCTTCGGCGTCCATTCCTAAAAAAAAAAAAAAGAAAGAAGAAAAAGGGGAAAAAGAAGCAACACCGATCAATCAAGAGTCAAAAAAAAAAAAAAAAAAAAGAAGAAAGAAAAAGAAGAGAAGAGGAAGGAAAAAGAGGTAAAGAGAAGAAGAAAAGAAAGGCAAGAAAAGAAAAGATAAGATGAATACTCGCTGGATCCTGGGGGCTCAGGCCGATGTTGAAAAGAAGCTGCTCCCTCAGAAGATTAGGAAGGGAAGGAGCGGGATAAGTTAGAAGCTTCTGGGCGGCCTGGAGGTCGTCCTCCCCCAGGCTGGGAGCTCGGCGGACAGAATCCCTCAGAGAGCCCCAAGGGGGCAGGCCCAGTTCCAGGGTCGGGCAGTGGACGAAGAGGTATTTCTCCTTCCAATTGTGGATCGAAGAAGGGGCGCCTTTCAGCAACCCCTTCTTACCGAACTGGGGGGAGAAGTACCACCAGTCCTTCGCCAAAGGATGGCGTTTGAAGGTATAAAAATGCCTAAACAAGGAGAGAGACGGCTGAACCTCGACTACGTGGCAGAGGGAGAGAAACCCTATCAAAAATCTAAAGGAATTCGGGGCCACGGAAGTGAGGGAGATGTCCAAGAAGCGGAAGAGGGCAGCGACAAAGGAAGGAAGCGGAAGCCGGAGTCCGGCACGGAACGCTTCCTGGTACAAACAAAAGTGACCGAGAGGGGGAGTGCTGGCCCGATCAGAGGGGCCTGGTAGCTCCAGGTCGTACTCCGGAGGAACTCCATACTGAACCCTTATCAGAAGGAGTTCCTCCGAAGTCAAGGAACATGGAATAACGCCCGACGCGAAAATTGGGTGAAGCCCAGTCCCAAACGCGGGTTCGTCCACAGAGACAGGGACCTGGGGGTTTGAAGCAGAAGAACTCTCGGAACTGCTGGGAGCAGAAGAGCCAGAGGACATTTTGAGTAGTTTCGAAGGGGGGATCTAAAGGACCCTAAAAAGACGGACCGAAAGGGGAACGAGAGGCCGAAGACTAACTCAGAGGGATGCACAAAAGTAATGACGAGAAAAGAAGCCCCTAGGCGGTGAGAGGAAGGTTGGCACTAATCTATATTACTCTGAGGGACCTGAGGGACGAAAAACGGGAGGCGCCTACGGCTCGAGAAGATGCTCACTGAAGCAGGGCTCTCGAAGAGAAGACAGACACTAGTGAGAACTCAGGAACGGAGTAGGATGCCTAAAGGTGGGATGACGGGTTTAAATAGACCCTGGGATCCGACGCCATAATGATCGTGAATCCCCCGGGCCAGTCCGCATCCAACACGTGTCCCACTCCCCCTGACAGACGGCTAAAAGCGGCTGACGGTTGGCAGGATCATAATTGCGCCGTACCTAGGCCAATGTATCTATGGAAATTTCGAAGCGTCCCCTCGTACCGCTCCAATTCGAAAAGACTCCGGCACGCGCACATTTAATGCCAAAATATCTGGAGACGGCAGTGCGCAGGATTCGAAGGGACGGTTTCGGCTGTGCCCATCTCTCTCTCTGTACTTCTTTCGTTTGAAATTCAAACTCAGAAGTAGGGGGACTGGTGTTGGGTATAAAATACCCACAGCCGAAGTCCTCAGTGGAATCGACTACATGACAACTCCGCCCGGACTCCTACGGGAGCCGGGCTCCGTCACCGACAACTCCAACAGCTACGAGCAGACTTCGTCCGGACTCCTACGGGAACCGGGCTCCGCCGCCGACATCGACTACGGGACAGCTCCGCCCAGACTCCTACGGGAGCCGGGCTCCGTCCTCAGCATCAACCGCTGGTAGGCCTCGTCCGAACTCCTACGGGAGCCGGACCTCCCCTCTGACTTTAATTGCAGGAAAACTTCGCCCGGACTCTTATGGGAGCCGGGCTTCATCCTCGACGCCAACAACTTCAGCCGCAAGCAGACTCCGCTCGGACTCCTACAGGAGCCGGGCTCCGCCGCCGACACCGACTACGGGACAGCTCCGCCCGGACTCCTACGGGAGCCAGGCTCCATCCTCAGCATCAACTACTGGTAGGCCTCGTCCGAACTCCTACGGGAGCCGGACCTCCCCTCTGACTTTAATTGCAGGGAGACTCCGCCCGGACTCTTATGGGAGCCGGGCTTCATCCTCGACGCCAACAACTTCAGCCGCAAACAAACTCCGCCCGGACTCCTACGGGAGCCGGGCTCCGTCCTCAGCGTCAACTGCTGGTAAGCCCCGCCCGAACTCCTACGGGAGCCGGACTTCGCCTTTAACCTTGATTGCAGGAAAACTTCGCCCGGACTCCTACGGGAGCCGAGCTTCGTCCTCGACTCCAACGGCTGCAAGACAGACTGCGTCCGGACTCCTACGGGAGCCGGACTCCGCCGATAACTTCAGCCGCAAGCAGACTCCGCCCGGACTCCTACGGGAGCCGGGCTCCGCCGCCGACATCGACTACAGGACAGCTCCGCCCGGACTCCTACGGGAGCCGGGCTCCGTCCTCAGCGTCAACTGCTGGTAAGCCCCGTCCGGACTCCTACGGGAGCCAGACTTCGCCTTTAACCTTGATTGCAGGAAAACTTCGCCCGGACTCCTGTGGGAGCCGGGCTCCGTCCTCGATTCCAACGGCTGCAAAACAGACTGCGTCCGGACTCCTACGGGAGCCGGACTTCGCCGACGACTTCAACAGCAAGGGGACTCCGCCCGGACTCCTACAGGAGCCGGGCTCGGTCCTCAACGTCAACTGCTGGCAAGCTTCGTCCGGACTCCTACAGGAGCCGGACTCCGCCGACGACTTCAACAGCAAGGGAACTCCGCCCGGACTCCTACGGGAGCCGGGCTCGGTCCTCAACGTCAACTGCTGGCAAGCTTCGTTCGGACTCCTACGGGATCGAACTTCGCCCTCGACTCCAACGGCTGCAAAACAGACTGCGTCCGGACTCCTACGGGAGCCGGACTCCGTCGACGACTTCAACAGCAAGGGAACTCCGCCCGGACTCCTACGGGAGCCGGGCTCGGTCCTCAACGTCAATTGCTGGCAAGCTTCGTCCGAACTCCTACGGGAGCCGGACTTCGCCCTCGACTCCAACGGCTGCAAAACAGACTGCGTCCGGACTCCTACGGGAGCCGGACTCCGCCGACGACTTCAACAGCAAGGGGACTCTGCCCGGACTCCTACAGGAGCCGGGCTCGGTCCTCAACGTCAACTGCTGGCAAGCTTCGTCCGGACTCCTACAGGAGCCGGACTCCGCCGACGACTTCAACAGCAAGGGAACTCCGCCCGGACTCCTACGGGAGCCGGGCTCGGTCCTCAACGTCAACTGCTTGTGTAGGAGTCCGGGCTCGGTCCTCAACGTCAACTGCTGGCAAGCTTCGTCCGGACTCCTACGAGAGCCGGACTTCGCCCTCGACTCCAACGGCTGCAAAACAGACTGCGTCCGGACTCCTACGGGAGCCGGACTCCGCCGACGACTTCAACAGCAAGGGGACTCCGCCCGGACTCCTACAGGAGCCGGGCTCGGTCCTCAACGTCAACTGCTGGCAAGCTTCGTTCGGACTCCTACGGGATCGGACTTCGCCTTCGACTCCAATGGCTGCAAAACAGACTGCGTCCGGACTCCTACGGGAGCCGGACTCCGCCGACAACTTCAACAGCAAGGGAACTCCGCCCGGACTCCTACGGGAGCCGGGCTCGGTCCTCAACGTCAACTGCTGGTAAACCCCGTCCGGACTCCTACGGGAGCCAGGCTTCACCTTTAACTTTGATTACAGGAAGACTCCGCCCGGATTCCTACAGAGGCCGGACTCCGACCGCTGCCGAGCTTCAGCCGATAGATCTGCGCCCCTTGGCGGCCCTGCTCCACTTCCTACAACGGATCCCGCACTGCTCCATCACCCCTGACAGGCCACAGTAACGGTCGCAGCCCTGCTCCACTCTCTGCGGCGGACCCTGCGCGACCCCATTACTCTCTGACAGGCTGTATCAACGGCCATGATTCTGCTCCGCTCCCTGCGGCAGGTGTTGCGTGACTCCACTACTTCATGGCAGGCCGCAATAACGGCCACGATCCTGCTCCACTCCTCGCAACTGATTCCACGTGGCGAGCTACGGCGGTAGCCACGATTCCGCTCCACTACCCTTCGCAATAAAGTCCCCCTGACTACGAGCGGCCCACTACCAGACGGTTACAAACGTCGCCATCAATCCGTTACCTCCTCCGCCTATAAAAGGGAGACCCAGATACGTTATTCTATAAGCTCATTTCTTATCTCAAAACTCTGCTAAATTCTCCGTTCGAGCACTTCATTCTTGTTGAGGCAGAGAACTGACTTGAGCGTCGGAGGGTCTTGCCGGAGCAACCCCACCTCCGGTTTAAACTTCCTTTGCAGGTCCCGGCGGCGACCGCGACTTCCCCGACTCCAGCTTCTCCGGCGCAAGCAGATTTTTGCACCAACAATTACTATTATTGGAATTACCGTGACATCGATTCTTGGTGCGATATAATTTATTGCTTCTGGATGGTCGGCTCTTAGCGTGATTTCGCTTCATAAGATAGCTTCGCAATGATATGAAGTTGGTAGCGATATATCTTCTAGCTAGAAATTTTTTTTTTTTTTTGGCCAACAAACAATGTGGGTTAGTAAATGACTGTTTTGATTGATAGACATTTTGATCTAAGTTTGTTAGGCCAGTGAATCACGTGGATTTGATCAGTCTTTCGTGAGATTCGATCTCACGAAAGTCAAGCAGTGAACATCATAGGTTTAGTTCTTTCTCCGCTCTATCTTTAGATTGTGTGCTGAATCTTTCAGATCTATGCGCTCAGTTATTTCCTGGTTGATTACCTGGATGTATTTTTACCCGCCCTCCCCATTGGTATTGAAGGCTGCCGGCATGGTTAAATTCTGATAAGTGATTAGAAATTTATGGTCGATGGACTGACAGTAAATATCTTCAATGTTTACAGGTTTTGTTTCCACCTGTCTGCTTCAAGGTCAATTTTTGCAGATTTTCTGTCATTCCTCTTTAACAGATTAGGATCTCTTATCAGGAAGGAAAGGCAGTGCAAGTTTAGTGAAAGTTAGGTTGCTGACTGAAGTTTTGGTGGACGGGTTGTAGTTTTTTTTTTGTGAGGTCTTAATTTGTTTTATCACAGGTTGGTGTTATATGATCCTTTGAATGCTGCTGTAGAAGGACCTATAATAGATTTTGTTAGCTAACATCATGAGGGGGAGAGCAGATGGAGGTCAAAAGAAACATTTGGTTCCACCGTGGTGTCTTATGGCGCTCATTTTAGGATTTCTGTTCCTATATTATGGTTCTTTCTTTGGTCCTCGGGGGCAGCATACTAGCTCTGCCTTAGAGTACGGTAGTAGATTCTCAAGATCAATTGGTTGGAGTAATGATGATAGTGGAGAGGTTGGCAAATCTGATGAGTCCATTATTGAGCTGGACGATGAAGATGGCAGTCTTGTACCCAAGAGCTTTCCAGTAAGTGTTTGTAGAACTAGTTGTTTCGGTTTGCGATCATTGACTATCACGTTTGCTGAATATAGTCGTTTTTGTTTGGGCCATGATGATCTGTGATGATCGGCATTCAGAGTTGATTCCCTGCCTAGACAAAAATCTTATTTCTCAAACATGACTGAAGTCCCAGCTGGAGAGGCGTTTCAATTGCTTGATCCCTCCACCACTGGCTTATAAGGTCAGCTAGGGTGTGCCTTAATGAAAATACCCATGATATATGGTTACCTCACAGTTGTTGCGTATTTTTAAAACTTTTGCTGACTGTGTTATTACTTATGTGCTATAGATTCCAATCAAGTGGCCAAAAAGCCGAGATGAAGTGTGGTGGGTGAACATACCTCACACTCACCTTGCACATGAGAAGTCTGACCAGAACTGGATGGTTGTCAAAGGTGACAAGATTGCATTTCCTGGAGGTGGAACTCATTTTCATTATGGAGTGATAAGTATATAGCATCACTTGCAAATGTAAGTGCGGTTTGCTTACACTATTAAGGAGCTTAATTTGGGAAGCTAGCACTTTTCTGGCATTTTACTATATTCTAGTTCTAATCATTACCTTTTGTATGCATTTTAAAGATGCTTATGTTTATACTTAAGGATTGTTAAATCTTCTAATTACTGGCCAGTGCATTTGTCATGTTTGCTGTGCATTTGTTCCTTTAATGTATCGGGTGACAAAATGAACAAACTTGTTCCTGGTTGGATTGACAGATGCTTAACTTCACAAATAATAATTTGAATAATGATGGAAGAATCCGGACGATCCTTGATGTCGGTTGTGGAGTTGCAAGTTTTGGAGGATATCTTCTTTCCTCAAATATTATACCGATGTCTTTAGCACCAAATGATGTTCACAAAACCAGATTCAATTTGCTTTGGAGAGAGGAATTCCTGCATACCTTGGTGTTCTAGGGACGAAGAGACTTCCTTACCCTGGCAGATCATTTGAACTTGCTCACTGTTCTCGATGTAGAATTGATTGGCTTCAAAGGGATGGGATCCTTCTACTTGAGTTAGATAGGCTGTTTAGGCCAGGTGGTTATTTTGCCTATTCATCTCCTGAAGCATATGCTCAGGATGAAGAGGATCTTAGAATATGGAGAACAATGAGTGCACTGGTTGAACGAATGTGTTGGAAAATTGCTGCCGAAAGAAACCAGACAGTTATATGGGTTAAACCTTTGACAAATGACTGTTACATGAACAGAGCACCAGGCACAAGACCTCCTCTATGCAGATCTGATGATGATCCAGATGCTGTCTTGGGTGTCCCGATGGAGGCTTGTATCACTCCTTACTCTGAACGTGAGTATCCTAGCATTTTGCATTGATTATGATTATTTCTTTCTTTCTTCATGTTACAAAGGTCATTGGATTTTCCCAAGCTTATTTTACCATTTCTGAATATTTAATATTGCTTGTGACTATTATGTGAGTGTGCTTGTTGAGCTCTTATTTTGAGGAGTCTAGCTATGTAAGAAACTATTTCGAGTAATTGTTGTGATCTGGAAAAATCTGTTCATGAATGTTTTATGTTAAGCTTGTTTAATAATTATTGTGCTTATCTCTGCTAATATGGACTTATGGTTTCCCTTTTGACCTTGTATAAGTTTTTTCGTTTTGGCATGTTATATGCCAAGTGCACAACCATATGAATCCAGACAATTTTTTATGGACTAGAGATGTTCTATGACAATGTCATCATTGGATTGGATATGTTTTGCCCTATATAAACCATAGAGCATCTTATTTTGGACATGCAGATTGTAGTTGTGTGCTTTCAGATTCATGTTACCTCTGGCTTTTTTTCTATCAGAGGTAGGGGCATGCAGCAGGTGGGGCTGGGGGATAGGGTTATTACTTATTAAGCTGTTTTGATTTGTTTTATAATGTGCCACTGATTGCCTGATTATGAGTTTAGTCATTTTGAAAGTTGGCCAGCATTCTATCAAGGTTGTTTGTATAGAGGACCGTGAAACTGCATTTGCTGGTTTTTTGCAAGTTTAAGGGTTTAAATTGTTATTGCAATAATGTTACCTGTTGTATAACCTTTGCGTGAGAGAACAACCATAAGAACACCATGCCTTGTGTTGATGCACAAAAGTCGTGCTTGTGTCTCGACAAGAATGCTGCATTATATTCTGTAGCATGCAAGTTGTATGCAACCAAGGGGGGCCAAATCTTTTGTACTTTTTTTTTTTTTTTTTTTTTTTTTTGCTTTTGAAGTAATGGCAGGAGTACCATGTTGCACAACACTTTGGGAACAATCCCAAGATTTGATCGCAGACTTTACACCAATTTTAAAGAGGACTGCAACTATTGGGCTGTTGCCTTTTTTACAAGAGGAAACAAATATTGTTTTAGTCATTAGCAATTTTAACACCTTTGATGGTGAAAAAGGTTTTAGAAATTTGATGCCTCATCTTTATGGAAAGAATTTGTGGTGTTTGTTACCTTGTTCTCTGGACAGCCATATGTGTCAACAGAGTATTTTTTTTTTTCTCTGGAAATTCTAAACGGCATACAAGACACTCCAGTTATTGATGAAAATCTTAGATGTTAACTATGTAAACCCCTTGTTTTCCTTTTTTGTGATAAACAATACTCATCTTATCGTCCTTCATAAATTTTGAAATTAATATTCGTGTTAACTTCCAAAATATTTTTGTTTTTGCAGAGAACCATAGAGAAAAGGGCAGTGGATTAGCTCCTTGGCCAGCTCGCTTAACTACACCTCCTCCCGGCCTTGCTGATTTTGGTATTTCTAGCAAGACATTTGACAAGGACATGGTAACAGAGCAAGCATTTCTGCTCTTTAAGTGTTTTTTTTTTTTTTTTTTTTTTTTTTTTTTTTTTTTTTTTTGCGGTTGTCTTTTTTTGTGCCAGTTAATGCAAGCATACACATTTAATGTACAGAGTTACAGATCATCATTGGTATAGCAGTTTGGTTTCTCATATTTGCTCATATGCTGTAGGAGATTTGGCAAGAAAGGGTTGAGAGTTATTGGAGCCTATTGAGTCCAAAAATACAACCAAACACTCTGAGGAACTTGATGGAGATGAAGGCTAATATGGGATCATTTGCAGCTGCCCTCAGAGACAAAGATGTTTGGGTTATGAATGTTGTGCCAGAAGATGGACCAAATACCCTCAAGATAGTTTATGATAGAGGCCTAATAGGCACAATGCATGATTGGTAAGCAGCTGTCTTATTTATATGCATCTAAGTTCTGAACTTTAGAATTGTGCATCTATTTGATCCACTTATTGCCACTTCTCAGTCACGTGTGTAGAATCAGGCAGTGGTGTAGAGGTTTTCATTAAAAGCAAAGGTCAATATTGGTGGTTAGCCTATTAATTATTGTTGAAATGTGCATTTACAGTCCTAGGACTATTTGTAAGCCCATCTACTGTGGAGGAGCTTCTAAATTGAGTAGATTAACTTGTAGGGCAACCTTGTTTTGATGATTTGCCAAAATGTGGTTAGTGCATCTGAAGATAGCTTGCCTAGTAATCTGTTAAACTCTTAAGTTGTGTTATGTGTTTGTGAGTAAAACCAAGTTCTGATAAGGTTTGCATCATGCTGTTTCTAATTTGATATAATCTGTCATTGCTGAAGTTCCAGATTGTCTCAATATCTAGTGTTAAAACATGAGGCAAAATTTTAAATTAGGTAAATAGCAAGTTGTACCCCATTGAATTGTGCTCTCTTGGTGGATTTTACCTTTTGTTTCTATCTATTGCCACGTTCTTTGATGTTGAAAAAATGCCTGCTGACCACTATCTGAAAAAATGCCAGCTGAGCACTATCCATCTCCTTTTCAAGCAATACCCCATTTAGCCCAAATCGAAATCCTCTTCTTTGAGGCCGTGGCCAAACCTGCACTATGTTGGCAATCCATCTCATGCTGGTTCTACCTTATCGAAGGTTCTTGTTGGTTGCACCAACACCTCTTTCTATTTTAGTAATATAACGATAAAAGATTCTCTCTCTCTCTCTCATGCGTGCATGCATGTGTGTGCCTGTTTTACAGAGACACGTCCTGGTAGTTTCAGGGTAAGCCTTGAGAGGGGGATGAGAAAATCCAATGGTTGATATCAACAGGTTTATAGTTAGACTTCATGGAGAAATTAGCACACAGTAGGAACTATGTTGCTTATGCTGATATATTCTTTGTCTCAGTTAAGATAGCAGCCAATATTGAACCCTGCAAGCAAATGCTATTTTATCTTTTAATTCATCAAATTTGGGTTTTAATGATTAATCTCAAATTTGACAGGTGTGAGGCATTCTCAACATACCCTCGTACTTATGATCTCCTCCATGCTTGGACTGTCTTCACGGACATTGAGAAAAAAAGGTTGCAGCACTGAAGACCTGCTTCTTGAGATGGACCGAAAAATCAGGCCAACTGGTTTCATAATTTTCGGGGACAGGAGGCCAAACATTGAGTTCATCAAGAAGTTTTTAACAGCATTGCAATGGGAATCAGTTGCCGTGGTTGATGCTGAGCCGAACTCGGATTCAGAAGATGGTGAGATGGTATTTGTTATCCAAAAAAAAATGTGGCTCGTAGATGAGAGTCTCAAGGATTCAGCGTAAAAGTGCTTAAATAGCTTTGACTTCTTTTGTTCCCTACTGCCTATGCAATTGGGTCAAAAAATGCATGACCTGCGCGCACCAAAAAAATCTAGCGGAGTGAGTCGTTTTCTTTCCCCTATTTTTCTTATTCTAACTGTAGTGATGTGAAGTTAGTAGGCCTGGTTTTTGAGCAATGATCCGTAAGGCCTTTTTCGGTGTTACATAATACATTTTTGTGTAATTTTTCCATTTGAAAAACAGTCCTTTTTCTTTTCATCCAATAAAGATGCTCAAAATGTTCCTTTTAGATGGATGCGAAAATAAAATAAACTAGCTGAAGGTGAATTCTGTTCAATGGAACATCTTATGCAAGTATAAAGGAACGAAGGCAAAACTGTAAGGTATGTGGCTGCTTTGGTATGCCTAGAAATGTACGGTCTTTGCCTACCAATTTTGTTCTGTTGCCTCTGGCATTCGGCCTCATCCAATCATATTGGCACTGATTTCATTTTTCTTATGTCTGCTTTTATTCTTTCTTTTGTTTGAGCCTACAAATTAATATCATCTGCATCAAAAAGATACTTGATAATTCTCTAAATCATAGGGGATTCCTTGGCAACCTATAGAAATGGGATCCAGTTAAAATCTTTTTTATTTTTTGATTAAAAAAAGGAGAAGTATTATGTTGCCCGTGGTATATTTTTTGATTAAAAAAAGAAGTACCTTTTTGCCCGTGGTAAAAAGGTACAGTGCGGTGCATGACCGAAAGTCTGGAATACAAACTATGATCTTGGAATCCGAAACGAAATACAGCGAGAGAGAGAAGGACAATAATTACAACCGAGACCAAAAAGAGCAAGTATTGAAGCCCAACAGAGACCCGTAACTGATATATAAAGGAACAAGACGAATTGTAGCTCGGAGAGGACTTGCAAGGGAGGGAGCCTAGTTTTAATTGCAATCAATTAGAAAAACAAATAAAAATTACTAAATTATATACGTTTATTTTATTTCTTCATCTATCCAGCTTATCTACTGGTTCGAATTCGAATTTGATCTCCTTCGATACTTCACAAGCGACAGCTAGTTCAGGGCTCCATTTGCTAGCTTCACGGATAATTTCATTACCTTCACGAGCAAGATCACGTCCTTCATTACGAGCTTGTACACACGCTTCTAAAGCCACCCGATTAGCTACTGCACCGGGTGCATTTTCCCAAGGGTGTCCTAAAGTTCCTCCGCCAAACTGTAGTACGGAATCATCTCCAAAGATTTCGGTCAGGGCAGGCATATGCCAAACATGAATACCCCCTGAAGCCACGGGTATAACACCTGGCATAGAGACCCAATCTTGAGTAAAAAAGATACCGCAACTTCGGTCTTTTTCAATAAAATCATCACGTAATAAATCAACAAAACCCAAAGTCATCTCACGTTCCCCTTCCAGTTTATCCACTACTGTACCCGCGTGAATATGATCTCCATCAGACATACGTAATGCTTTAGCTAGTACACGAAAATGCATACCATGATTTTTCTGTTTATCAATAACTGCATACATTGCGCGACGTAGCTCGGAGAGGACTTGCGAGGAAGGGAGCCTAGTCGGGTCCAAATAAATAGTAGGACTAATGAGCCAAGCCAGAAGCATGCCCAGGTATGCGGTAACCATAGCGTCCAAGAAGGTTGCCGCAAAGAGAACCGCCAAACTGGTAACGAGGAATGAGATGAAACACTTTATTCGTCGCAACTGCAAGAACAGCACTAGTGGCCTGTGGAGAAAGTATGAACAATATAAAAGCAGACCTTTGCGACGGCAGGATGAGAAAAATCCTGAAGTAGTTTAGATAGTTGCTGCAGGAATTGTAAAATACCGCCTGTCCAGCAGAAAGAGTCATGCCCCCACCAGAGCATCGATAAAAAATTAAAAATAGTAAACAGGTCCAAACATAGCCAGCAGTTGTATTTTAAGATGGACACAAGGAGAGCAATAAATAATTGTAGCGGTAATTGAAGCATGTGATATGTAAAATACTGAAGATAAAAACATGGTTGTAGCAGAAACATGACGTGCCAGTTAAAGCATGTAATACTGAGACCAGCACACTGTCTACCCTTGCTGTATTAAGGAAGTAAGCCAGCATCCAAAGCGGTGGAAGAACCCAAGATGCTATCTTGCATCTAATGCCATGATAGCATTCCAATGCGGTTGGTGCCAAAAGAGTATAGAAAAGCGCATTGAAGAGCATGTAAACCTGTATTCCATTGAGGCATTGAAACTGAAATATATTATGTATCATCTCAATACAGTAGCATAACTGATAGTTGAAGCGTGACTTTTTAATCCAATAGCAGCCCTGAGCATGATACACACTGAGACTTGTAAAGCGTCTGAGGATGTACCATAAGCTTGGGCAGCTGCCCAATCCAATGATACCATTAGTGGAGAGTCCAGCCATTAATGAAGTAGATTGTAGCCAGAGAAGTAGGTGCATCCCAGTTAAAATTAAAGGACAAGGGCCTCTCAATACAAACATATGTGGGAGCCCAAAAAGCGAGGGATAATTTTATAAGAGGACTTCTAAGAGCATGGCTCCTTGTGCTAAAAAGAGTCGAGTCCAAAATCTTGACTGACCGTGAAGTGGGGGTAATCCGGTAATTCCATAAGAAGATCCTCAGGAGTGTTACTTCTCCTGCCAAAATAAACTCAACCCAAAATTTCGGCCGGTCATACGAAGAGTTTCTGAAGTACGTCTCCTCGTGTTGAGACAAGCCAAGCCGAAACCTTGTGCTAAGATAAGCCGAGCTCGAAATCTTGTACCAACACTACTTGAAGGTTGTATCAGTAAGAAAAATATCTACCCAAATAGCAAACCTCGGCTTGAGAATGTCGGAGCACAAACCGAAGTTGAAAACTTCGAAAAATATGTGACAAGTCAGTTCAGTGATTAATCTAGCGCAGCGTCGGGTGTCCCGGTCATCAGTTCATTTCGATATCTTATTATAAGGTCAACCGACTTAGTACGAAAGGTTCGGTTCAGTGTTGACATTCATTTATCTCCCTACCTCAAGAACCCTCTTCTCTGCGTCTGCCTTCCTTTGAACCTCGGCCACTTCCGACCCCGCCGCCTTGGCGGAATTCATGAAATAGACAAGGTGGTATGCAAGCTCTAAAAAAAAAAAAAAAAAGGAAAGAGAAGAAACCGAAAAGAAATCAGAGAGGATTGGAGGCGGATCTGAAGTGGGCTAGCCTTGAAATGCTGATCAAGTGCTGGAGCTTGTCATTAGAAGTACATCGGAAAGATGTTGGAAGTTTTTCGAAAGGTCGTTGAACTCTGGCTAGAAATCACTAGAGAATTAGCGCAGTGCAAGGAGGTGAGCTTGTATAGGGACAAATCACTATTTATAGATAGTGGAAACGGCCTATATTTGATGCTAGCTTAGCCGAGCCTATCCGATAGATATCCAACATATATCAGCTCGGGATTGCGTGAGCCGAGTGCCCACGGAACTCCATTGGCAGCACCCAAGATAGGCAACGGTTTGTTTCAACCAACCAGTCTCTACCACATTTCTACATATTAAATGAGCAAGACAAATCCTAAGCCGAGGTAGTTATCACTTTGTCTGACATTTCTAGGCTTTTCACCCGAACTATTAATGGCTTGACTTGAGAATGAAGGGCATTTGATATAGGATGATAGTTTATCTCGATCGTTACCAATGAAAGCTATTCTTTAGCAATATATTGATCTAGTCGGCTTGTGGCTTACCAACCAGAGGTAATATGCTGCGATTGGTGCCGGTAGTTATATGCAAAATAGTTGCTATTTGCACTATATGATAGATTTGCTCCAAATCGAAAAGGTAATAACTCACCTCGACTAGATAAAATAGAAGTAGTGTAACTCTCTTCACCACAATCATCCTTTTTTTCCAAAACTGACCAGCCACTCCACTTATAAATAAGAGGAAATAGAGATGTCCAAGTAAACTGTCAGGCTCTACTTTCTCCCTTCTGTCCACTGTTCTCTGGTGATTAACTTAAGCATCAGAAGATATTTATCAAAAATAATTCTAACAAGGAGCTTGTTTTACAGATTCTTCTCCATCTAATGCAGTGTCAAACTCCAGCCACTTCAGATTTGTCCGCTTTAGCACTAAGTTGGCCATCATTAACAATAAAATCAATTCAAATACTTGAATAATCAGATCCGAATATAGATAATTGATGGGTTTGGATATCCGACAAGTATATACCATATCTTAAATGTGATGGGTATGGGAATTTTGGTTAATTTTCTAACTGGATTTGAGATGGATTTGGATAGTAAGATCTTAAACAGGGTTGGATATAAGACAAATTTTGTGGGTACCCTATTTGTACTTGTTGCAATCCATACTCATCCACATCTCATTTATTATACTACAAAATCAACAAAGCACTAAAAATCGAGTCCTATACAAACATGGACATTTTGTATCTTTACATTTTCTTCCAGGAATATTGTAAATAGTAATTCAATTATACAGCCAGGGGTTCATCAAATTCTATTGATTGACCATAATTCCGATAACTTATTAATCTTGTGGTTGTACCTCTAGATTAACCAATAAAGTACCGTATTATCACGAAATAATGAACAAAAAAAAGCCAATAAGATACTTCCCCACCTTTGTTACAAATTGATCGGTAACATATTTATACCACTCAAATTCTTATGCATAAATACAAACACCAAACCCTAGCCCTCGTCTAAGCCTCCCTATTTGGCCGCCGCTCCAAGAATCCCACCATATTGAGACTCGCACGGAAAAAATGGAGGAAAAATCGGAGAAAACATGGAAAAACTAACAAAAATAAAGAAAATTACGGAAAAGACTGCACATTTGAGCTATACGAGTCCTTTCTGTACTGAAATTTGCGGAGTCCGAGTTTAGAGTGAAGAGGATTCTGTTCTCTTGCATGGCATAAATAATTGGGTTGGGGAGATAGCCGGGCGCTTGAGGGTACCTTGGAGAGAACTATTGATTAGCTGCGATGTCCCTCAACAATTGGGCCGCCCTTCCTCCCGAGCTACAGGCTCTCATACTCGGCCGTCTGGAGGTAGCCGACTACCTCCTGTTCGGTGCCGTCTGCCGCTCATGGTGTTCCACCGTGGCCCAGAGGCCTTGCCTGACGAAGCCACAGATCCCATGGCTGATGCTTTCTGATAGCACGAGCGATCTCGACACCCGCCGCTTCTTCAGCCGCCTGGACCAGAAGATGTACAAAATCCACCTCCTGGAGATCCACGGTCGCTTGTGCATCGGGTCCTCCGAGGGGTGGCTGATCACCGTCGACGAGCTCTCGGAGCTGCACGCTCTCAATCCGCTCACCGGGGCATCCTTGGCCCTCCCATCCGTCGCCACGTTCTTCGATGTCGCCGGTGTCGTCCGTGACTCTGACGGCCGCATCACCGACTATGTCATCGGCTATGATAATCTGGGGGAGGTGCCGCATGAAGTGGAGCACATGCGCGTGTACTACTATTTGAAGGCAATCCTCGACCCCTCCTCTGCAGCCGTGGTGGTCATCCACGGAGAATTCAACGATCTGTCATTCGCGCACGCTGGGAACGAGTCATGGACCGCGCTCCAACCACCACTTCCGCGGATCTTCTGGGACATCATCAGGGGCTGCTCCACGCTGTGGCCATCAGCGGGGCACTCGTAGTTTTTGATCTCGATGCCCCGGGCTTGCCGGTGGTAGTGACATGTGTAGAACGTCCCCATTCGCAAAAGTGGGAGCAGCGGGGCTGCTGCTTCAATCAGAGGTACCTGGTGGAGTCACCGGACGGTAAGGACCTGTTCCAGGTGTGGAGAAACTCGCGGTGGTTACCGGTGGACGAGAATCGCTCGAGGGAGTCCATCCTTCCCGGCGATGCGAGGATGACTGTAGCATTCGCCATCTTCAAGCTCGACGAGAGACGGAACGAGTGGTCCGAGGTCAAAGACCTGGATGACTACATAGATGACTACATAGTGGGTACATAGATGGGTACGGAATGGATCAGCAAGTCATCCGTGATATCGGAGTGTTCAATTTGACAGATGGAAGTTTCCAGTCTTATGATTTTCACTCGATCGATTCTGAGTGGAATTGGCCACCACAGATCTGATTCACGCCTGCTCCTTTTTCAAGCATGCCTACCGCAAGTTCCAAGCCATGATGGAGGCTCTACTGGATGATCAAGCTGGCATGGTTAACCAATACGTTTATGCTAGCTGTCGATTCATTGCCTCCAATTTTATTAGGGTTTCTATTTAGCTGGTTGGACGCCAGTTCTAATAGCGTGACTAATCAGATTCTTGTTAAATTAAATTACATCTTTGATTCCACATACTAGATTTTTTTCAGTGAAAAGGCAATGATGTTTTTGTCTTTTAATTTTCTCAAGGAGATAATGTGTGATTTTATCTCGAGGAAGAGATAGTTACATGAATTGTGATAGGAAGAATTTTGTTGGGACTGCTTTGTAAAGAAAATCAAAATTATTATTTAAATTTTTATTTTTTAAATAAATTTATTATTTTTTTTTTGTTATTGCTTGATTTAATTGGTGTTTGCTCTGCAACTCATTTGATTTATATTTTTACATCTAAATAGCAAAATAAATTTTTTAATATCATTCTTTATTTCATTTTTTTAATTGCTCTTATTGCTGTCATTATGGGTAGATCGGCGGAAGAAGGGGTAAAATATACAATCTTTGCATGAATAGAAATTTTAGTAATCAACGGCATAGAAAAAGTGACTGCTTTAACAATTGATACTACTAACTAAACAAAATTAATAAATTAAATTAATAAATAAATAATTTTTTTTATGTATCTAGTTTAGATTCTTCACTCTACAATTACATTTATATATATAAGTTCTCGGCTTATGCTTACCAAAGATTTCAAACCATGTCCTTGGCCATGTCAATTCTTTGCCCCTTTCTTCAGATATTCCTTCTCGTTGGTTCCAACCAATATGTGCTAGTCTATTCACATTTTCTCTAACAGGCATTCGAAACAATTATAAAACATACTTTAAATAATTATTTCTAGCTTAAAAATTACTTTAGTAGCAGCTGTATCATAATTTGAATCAGGGTTTAAAGTACCATTACAAGTACCTATGCCTTGCCATATGGTTCAACTTCAACCAATATGGTATGATACTACTTTGGCACACCATGCATTTCTTGGTCACAACACATGAAAATAGAGATGAAATACCATGCATCAGCATGACATTGACATAAGAAGCATAATGATACCAGTATGATTTGCCATACCATCTCTTATTGTTTAGTATCAAGCATATCGTACCGACACTAGTTGGCACCGAATCAATATGGTATCCTATATCATACTAATATTAGATATGCTGTTTGGTATCATACATAATTATATACCAATATTGTAATAGAATGACATTAGTATGGAATCTCATATCAAGACAAAAAACCTTAGGTATAAGTAATGCTACTCGTGCCCGATGTTCTTTTTATTGTACCATATTAGTCTTCCATTATTTGAGATTGAAACTCAACCACAGTCATCAACTAAATCTGAGATGAGGTGAAGCATTTAAAAATTCATCCGTTGCTCTGCAACATTTGAAAGTCTCTTTGTTACGCCACCACAATGTTTGTTCAGGAGGCGAATAACGCATACTCCTATTAAAATGGTGCAATACCCTGCTTGTACCAAAAAAAAAAAAAAAAAAAAAGAAAGTGAGAAGGAGAGGACGAAATCGAGGTTGTTGTCCCAGATCTTGAAATACAAATTGACTATAATACCCCTATACTTTGAAAGTACCATATCTTATCCTTTAAATATTTGAGCTGTTGGATTGATGGAGCGCTGGTTATTTATCATCTCATTGAGATTAGATAAATATAAAAATTATAAATATTTTATTTGCTTATTTATTTATTTTTGAAACCAGCTACATTAGGTGAATCAAATTGTGGAAATAATGTGAAATCTTAGCAGCAGACCCCCAAACATCGTTACTAACATGCTCAGCCATGAAAGATGCAACATAATCAGCCTTACAATTTTTCTTCTCATAAATATATCTGATCAAACAATTGAAACACCACACAACGAGCCTTCAAGCATCAGCCAATAGGGAAAAATGAGTTTTAGCAGGCTTAGAGCCACTTACAAATTCAGCGATCATTGTCTTGGGCAAGACTTAAAATCTTCCTCCAAAATAAATCTATCAGTCTGCAAGCAAAAAATAATGTATACCAAATCTTTGTAAGCTACTCTCAACTCAATCTAAAATACTATAGAGTCAAATAATGGGGATTCTCCCACAGCAAAGCCAGCTCCATAGTCCTCTATCCTTAAGAAGACCCACATTTGGCTATAGTTTTTCCCACTTGATTATTAGTTTAATTTATCTAGATTTTGTTCAAACATAACATAAGTATTCAAGTACATATCCATTGTCCAAAATATAATAAAAAGCCAAACAGAATATGAAATTTACTTGCTTCATCTTCATGGACTTGTACCTCAACCTGAAAATAAATAAAAAATATATATTAATTTAATAAATTATTATAAAAAAATATAAAATGAGGTCACCAACAAAAATGTATTTTTTAGGATAAAAGTTACAATAGAATCTTTTTGTATCATTAAAAAACTGAATGACTCTCTAATTTCACTATGGAGAAGAAGTTTTGAGAATATTTCATTATAATCCGGTTCAAGAAAGTGGATGAAAAATTAGTGGACAATTGAGTTTTCAAAGAATGAGTTTCCTTCATCATCTTCATTTGAAGAGACGCATAGCAAGTAAGAAAAATGAAACTACAGCATTTCAATAGAGTATGTGACAAAGGAGATAGATCATAAAGCTGTGGGGTCCCCTCTCCCTTCTTGAATCATGACAACCAGAGACTATGGTGGACCTTCTAAACCCACTAAGACCCTCATCTAATGCTGATAAGCCAGCATGGATGCTCACTAAAAGTTTGTGTATTCTAAGTGGATTCTTATGATAAGTTCATTAACAGGGAAGGCACTATGTTCTTACTACAATTTCAGGATTCAAAGACATGATTCAACAATGGTGGAACATGGGGCCTACTTCTCAAGACCCTGCTACCTCCATTATTCTGAAACTCCGAATGCCTAGGTCCCACCTTAAACGATGGAATCAATTGAATGTATGAAACATTTTAGTTCAGAAGGATGAACTGCTACAAAAAATTGATCACCTTGATATAGAGAAGGAAAAGAAAAATCTCTCTACAGCAGAAATTGAAGAATGGAAGATCCTAAAACTTAAATTGGACTTGTTGTTAAATCAAGAGAAAATGATATGGCGATAGCAAGCACGCACTCAATGGCTCACCAGGCAAAGAAACAACCAGGCAAGAAACAAATATAATGACAAGAAACAACCAGGCAAAGTGAATAGAGTATAACATATAATGACTTGTGAAACCAAGAGGAAACAAATATTGTTAGAATAAGGGTAAATGTGATTCTATTCTGTATAGATCTAGATGCAATGCACCTTAAGCAATTGATACTGCCTATGTTTTCTTTAGAAGAACATTTGGACAACTGTTTTGAAATATTTTTCTACATTTTGCTCCTTGTAAAATATTTAACAATAAAACTATTAAAAATAATAGTTCGAAAGAAAATCCGAACAATAAGAATATCATCACAAACCTCATCAGGCACCTGAGTGAATCTCTCATTTTTCGATGCATGTGTTTGGTGAGCACTAGATGCATCTGGAACTTTTATATTATAAAAATTAAAAGATATAAAATTAATTATAAATAAACCACCAATTAATGTACAATATAAATTTAACTAAATAAATAAATCATACCTACCCACTACTAGATGGCACCGAACGAGGAGTACCTACTGGGCTATGCACAAAACATCCACTCGCCATCTGAGCATGCATCTGATGGAGCTGTGCCTCCAAGTAGGAAATCTTGTCAATAAACTCCGTCCGAAGCTCATCCCGAATCCTCCTAATGATCTCCTCTGATGGTGCCTGATAAGATTGCTGATGCAAACATCGCTTTATCATGCTCGAACTCGAAGTACGCATCCGTCCATGTCCATCTTCTCCCATCACCTCCACAAAGATACGATCTTTTAGTTCTGGTGTGCGCTCGTCCTCAGATACTTCCTCAAGTCATCATTTTATCTCCTCCTATAATAAAAAATTATAATATTGACATTAATTTGTAAAATACACTATACGTAAAGAAAATTTAAATTATGCACTTACAATACACTCTTGTGTATCCGCATCAATGACATCCTGCTTTAAAGTACGTGTTCTAATAAATACGCTTAGTCGATCTCTTTCTAATCCCTCTGCTTCCATCTATTAACATAAATAATACAGATATATATAAGAATTTATACTAAAGTTATATTTAATATAAACTTATAATATTCTAAATATACATTTGCTTTAATAACAGAAAATGAAGTTCTCCATATCTTATGCAAGCCTCCCAATATCTTTCTGTTATTTTTGTTTCATACACACTGTGCCTACAAAAGTTATTAATATAATTAAAAATATAATATATAATTTTATTATATAAAAAAAAATTAATCACAAAAGAATAAGTATCTGGACATCTTCTTGTCCCCAATAACGAACAAGTATCTCCCACTGATTAGCTTTCACTTGCGGAGGTCTAGAGATAAGATTTTCTTCCCTCTGGTGCTCATCATAGTAATGATGCTTGTAAGACTTTCAATTCCTCCACATCTCACCAACCGACCTTAAATAATTTTTTTTATATTCACTAGGGGCATCTGTGTTATCTTATAAAATTAAAATTTAACAAAATTAGTAATCATATAAAATATATGAATATAAAAGACAAGAGCATTTATTTCATATCTCCTTCCAAATATAATCTACAATTAAATATATAATTATAAAATAAAATTTATTAATATATTTTATCTGCACCTCTTTCCAAATGTGATCTAGAATATATTGGGATATTTCTATCCAAGATGCATATATCAATGGGACATATGTCCCATTTTTTGCTATTACCCGTAATTGACTCTTGAACTTACTTGCATTGGACCCATAAGGTTGCATATGAGCATCAAATACCAAAGAAAACTTCTGACCCATGCCCCAAAACTCAATACCGTGAAGCCGTGCCTCGACCTCTTCATCTAAAATTTGACTGACTCGAATTATCTAATTAGTATCTAAATACAATAATAAGATAAGATAGTACAATGATTTTAACTTTACATAAGTAGAATAAGTGATTTTACCTGCAACATTTGATGACTGTGGCTGAGATAATGCAGTCTCTGATCATTGTCTATGTGGCTGAGTATTATATGCTGAAAGTGATTATTGCTGTGACTCATCATGATTGGACTGAGATGATGATAAGTATGTAATATATCCAATATGGATACACAACGTGTCCTCTTTGGAGCCATTCTATATGTAAAACATAAAAAGTAAGCATCATCTTCATCTTAACTAACAAATGAATAATATTAACTAACAAAAAGTAAATATAAAAAGTAAATATACAAAATTTAACTAACAAATGAACAATAATAACTTACATACAAATTTTCATAATTAACAACGGCATTCGTCTTCATCCATCTCAATATCATCTTCGATGGATCTCATATCATCTATAGTTGTTCCATCTACACCTTTCCTCACCCAATGAACATTATCATCACGAGTATATATTGTCTCATTTAAATGTTGCTCGTTAAAAGATTCTGCTTGAGGTACTGATTTAATATTATTTGAACTATCTTTTGAGTACATATCAAACAAATCTCTAGCTGTCATCTTGAGAACAACACTCCATCCTAATTCTACAGGATGTAGAATATAGCATACTTATTCTGCTTGACTTGCTAGAAGGAATGGTTCATTTAAAACATCATTGTCATTATATAAAAGATGACTAAAATTAACAAGTATTATCTTAAACTCATCTATCTTCTTCCCCTTGATATCATCAATCCAATCACATTTAAATAGCGTAAATTGCATATCATTGGTATATCGAATCTTGATAATATCTATCAATCTTCCATAATAGATTATATCTCCAATACTTGTATATGCCTTGACAACAATACCATGACTTTGAGTGATTCTTTTGTTATCCTTATCAAGTTTGTAAAATTGAAAATCGTTGATGATACATCCATCATAACATCATACAAATTGGTCTGGACCTCTAGCAAAATACTGAATTTCATTTGAGTACTGAATTTCAGATGTTCTTACCTATATTTAATTTAATATATAAATTTTTAAATTATATAAAAATTAAATGATAAATAAAAATTTTAAATTTGATTTGTTAGAAAAAAATAACTATGATTACTTACATGCCCCTTCAATCATGTGTGAAAAGTTGATACATGGACCTTTTCAATTTGATCATCTGATAAAAGAGGTATTTGTCTTGTTAAATACTCAATGTACTTCCTATAAATATTATAAACAATGCCTTGAATAAGTATAAATTTGTTAAGTATATTTTACAAGTTGATTATAAAACTTACATTCGAATAGGAGCTCTGGCATCAATATTTTGCAGCACATAACGATAAGCTTGCTCCCATGTGACTTCATCAATATATATTTTGACTCTCTTTCCAATGAGACAACCTAAATTATTTTCACCATCATTATTTCAAATCGATCGATTTGATCTAGTTTCAACATCCTGTAAATATCTTGAATAAAAATTCATATACTCTTCCATCAAGTATCCTTTGGCAATTGAGCCTTCCAGATGAGCTCGATTACGCACATAAAGTTTGAGCGTAAGTAGATACCTATATAGATATAAATTAGATAAAATTTACATAACAACAAATCGAAATTGAAAGAGTATGGCATGCTTCATTTTATACAAATAATATTACCTTTCAATAGAATACCTCCACCTAAATTGCACTGCTCCAGCAATGAGTACCTCTTCTGCTAAATGTATAGGTAAATGCTCTATTATATTAAAAAATAAAGATGGAAAGATCTTCTCAAGATGGCAAAGTGTTAAAGTAATATGACCTTGAATATACTCTAGGTTAGTCATTTTATTCACCTTTGAGTATAATTGCCTAAAGAAATTTGTTAACTCAATCAATGCCTCAACCACGTCCTTAGATAATGCTTTGTGTACAGCTACAGAAAGTAGCTGTTGCATCAAAATATGATTGTCATGACTTTTTAATCCTCAAATACTATGCTCCTTTAAATGTATGCAGCAACTGGTATTAGATGCATAACCATCGGGGACTCTAATATTTTTTTAGCATTTTTACGAAGATATCTTTATCATCTTTGGATATTATAAAACAAGCTGGAGGTAAATAAGCCTTACCAGACACTTATTGTTGTGGATGTAATGCTTTTCTTATACTCATTTTTTGCATATCATATCGAGAATTTAAATTATCCTTGGATTTTTCTGCAAACCCCAATATTGTCCAAAGTATATTGTCACATACATTCTTCTCAATGTGCATGACATCAAGATTATGCTAAATCAAATTATGCTCCCAATATGATAAATCAAAAAATATACTTTTCTTTTTCCACCTAGACTTTTTCCATCTGAAGTGTCTTTTTGATTTTCTTCAATTTTTTTCTTTACAAGGTCTTCCTTTTTATATTCTGTGAGTACTCCATTCAATTGATTTAATATATCAGAACCTGATAATTTAACAGGCTTCCTTCTGTATTCTCCTTGACCATTAAAAGATATTCTATCTCTTCAAAATCTGTGGGTATTCGGTAAAAATCGTCGATGCCCTCTATAACAAAATTTTCTATCATGTGACAACCATGTTGATTCTATTTGATTGTAACAAGAAAGACAGGCAAGTTTATCTTTTGTACTCTATCCAGACAAATTTGCATATGCAGAAAAGTCATTGATTGTCTATAATAATGCAGCATGAAGTTGAAACATCTCTTTTTTTGATGCATCATATGTAAGTATCCCTTTCTTCCATAATTCATTTAGTTCTTCAATCAATGTTGTAAATAAACATCGATCTTATTGCCCGATCCTTTTGGCCCATCAATAAGCATAAAAAGAATAAAGAAAGGTTGCTTCATAGACATCTACGATGGTAAATTATATGGTATTAGAACAACAGGCCAAGTGCTATAAGCTATAGATATTGATCTAAATGGATTAAATCCATCAGCTGTTAAACCAAGTCTAATATTTCGACAATCTGCAGTGAAGGATGGATTCCGTTCATCAAAAGTTCTCCAAACAATTGAGTCTGCAGGATGTCTTTGAACAGCATCTTTTGTTCGTTCCTCCTCATGCCATCTTATTAACTCTGCAGTTTTTGATGACATAAAGAATTTCTGCAACCTCGACTTCAATGAAAAGTACCGTACTTGTTTTGCAGTAATCTGACTATTCTTAGTAGTTTCATCATTTGAATCTTCTGTAAATTGCTTGTATCTAGAACTCTGACATATTTGACATTTATCATGTCCTTCATCTTTGCCTGTAAACAATATACAATTATTGGGACATGCATCCCATATCTCATAAGTAAAATTCAAATCTATAGTGATTTTGTTTGCTTGATAATATGAATTTGGCATGCGTACCCCTACCAAAAATGCATCATTTAACAATTCTAATAACAATGTAAATGACTTATTTGTTCATCCACTTAGCACTTTCAAATACAGTAATCGAACAATAAATAACAGTGAGGTGAATTTCTTGCAATTTGGATAAAATGAATGTTCTGCATCTTCAAAAAGTCTAAAAAATTTTTATTTCTTGATTAGACCCCTCATGACTCTCATTCTCTATTAAATAATTAAATTCCATATTGTCATTTGACATTAAGATTTCAGTTGTCTCTTGTATCATTCCAACCATATCATCTTCCATATCAAAAAAATCTCTACTTCCACAGTCTTGGTTAGACCTAGTAGAATAGTATATCACTCCATGATAAGTCCAAATCTTATATGTCGTCAAGAAACTTTTTGTAATAATATGTTGTTTCACTATATGTCGGTCTTCAAGAAAATAATTTTTACACTTCTTACACGGATAATAAATCTTTGCATCATCTGTCTGATTAGCATATGCAAAGTTCAAAAATTTATTCACCCCCTCAATGTACGTAGGTGAAGTCCTTTCTCGCAAATCAATCCAACTTTTATCCATAACTACTATCCACTGATACTGTTATCGTTATGTATTTCTTGAAAATCATATACAATAATTTTTTTATAAATATCAAAAAAAATAAAATTTATAAAAGAATAAAATTTACGAAGATAAATATCGAAAAAGATACAAACTTCCTAATAATATGAAGATGGTCTCCTAAAATAAAAAAAGAATAAAATACTAAGTAAACTTTAAGCAGGATATATTAAATCTTGGTGCATGCAATTTTTTACATGCGCTACTAAAGATATATTAAGTCTTTATAAGTCATGCACATCCATATTTTATATTGACAGAGATAAATATATCCAATTCCAAAAAAGCCAAGATGTTTCTGAATATATTAAAAAAATATGAATGATAATTTTTTTTTTTATGTTATTGTATGCCAACTGCCACCCTTTTGAGGAAGGATGCTCTCCTAAAACTGGGACATTGTTAGATTTGATTGCTGCTTATTCTCATATTGCCGTCACTATTCAGATCCAAAAAGTTCGTTACAACTTACAAGAATGTCACTACTCATATTGCTTACTCTTATGTTAGTTGACTAGAAACTAATTAATATGAATTAGTCTTGTTTCCATGCAAATGTGAATATTGGTGTGCAATTAGAACTAAAGAGCCAAAAGTTATTATATAGATCTTTTTGGATATTTTGATTTTGTTTTCACCATATACGAGAGTAGAGATTAGGAGGAATTTAGGAAGGGACTCAATGTAATTTTCAAGATAGTTGGCTGTTATAAAGATCTGTGTGCACCTTCAATAGCAATGTTGTTGTAACCAATGAATTTTGTTTCGACAAAGCCAATGGTACAATATTGTCATCAAGATTGAGATATTGTGGTTGAAGTCATGACACATCAAGATAGAAGATGTGCACTTAAGGAAATCTAAGAGTTGCATCAAGAGTGGACAAAGTGCTAGAGTATGATTGTGGCTTCACAGCACTGGCCAGTGCACTCAAGGATAGCTTTGTCTTAATGCCAACCCCAAATAGATTGGTTCAAGCTTGTTGTCTTTGCTTACATTAACTATATCGATATAAGATTCATTTAGGACACTCATATGAATTGTCGGTGCTCTCTGGATGCTTAAACTATGATTTCAGCTGCATTATCTAAGAACTTTTACTAATAGACAGGCCACATGAGAAAGCTACTTAAAGACTAAATCCTGAAGGCTTAAAGTTCCAAAAGGTTAGATCTTAAGCTACTTAATGATTGGTGTATAACTGTTCTATTCACATGCTTTGTTAAAGAAACCAAGTGCATGTTTTGATCAATGGAACCAAGGGCTGTTCTCTATGTGGAAAGTATGCCACTTTACATAAAATTTTCATCAGGGAGGAATGCTGGTAGGTAGCTTCACTGCCAAGGATATGTTGGAATTGAGAGAGAAATTGGAAGAGAAACATCTTTAAAGAAACCTCATCTTTTGTGGGAGAAAAGTGGTAGAGAACTCATATCTTCACAAGCCCATTGTGCTACATTCCCTCACACAAGCTTTGCATAATTTACTTGAATCACATCATAGTGTATATGTACCACAAGCTAGACAAATTGTAAAAGCCATTAAGCTTGCTAACAGTCTGGTCTCACAAACCGAGAACTAATGATAGATAAAGATTCAGGTTGGCTCAGGGCAGGTCAGGTGTTGCTAGTCCTAAGCCCGAGTCGAGGTTGACATCAAATTGGGTCTATTTTCAGCTGCAACCATATCAAAAGGAATGGGTTGGTTTGCGTATAGTCTGGTCCTCTGCTAGATAATTGCGAGTGCTAATCTTTACTCAGGGCATATTAACATAAGCATAACCAAAACTCCAGTTGAGTATGACATTGGTTTCATTAGGGTTGAAAGTGGTATGAATAATATCCATTCAGATCTATTTTCGTATTCGAATTCACCTGGATATGGATAGAAATTTGAAGATCTAACTAATAGTTGTATCCCTATCCATATCAATTAAAAAAATGGATATGGATATGGATAGACAACTATCTAATTTGTATCTGAATATCCGAATCTACTTATAACTCTATATAATTTTATGGAGCACTTATTAAATTTTAAAAAAATATAAAAATGATATAAACATACTATTAATTTGATTTATCATCTATTTAGTAATATCTTTGATTTTACAGTCATAAAATTTAATTATCCGACTAATATCTATAAGTATATCCATACGTTCAGTATTCGAATTGTATCGATATGCATTTAAAATAAATATAAATATAAATTTTTGCATTCGAATAATATCTATATCTTTCCTTGTATTCATTAGATAAAGTAAATATGGATATGGATATATTGGTATCCGATCCATATCTGGTCTGATTTCAGCCCTAGATTTCATGCACCCAAACCCAAGCTGTCTGCCTGGTGAAGGCTGAGAAAAAAAAGTGACAGTCATAAAACAAAACTGCTGCTTCGAGGAACTAAAGAGAAGCTAGCAATTAGATAAAACTCATTGTGGAACATAACAGGTGAGAGATCCCTCTCAACCAAACCTAGTCTCACAGAGCAGATAAAGACCACAACCATCAGGAGGAGATCAGGTTCATATCTTATAGCATTTTTCAAACAGATCTTTAAGCAGTAAAAACACAAAAAAGATCGGTCATAGAAGCTAATGGAGTTAGATCAGCTTTTCATAAGTAAAGTTTACTTGGATACGTGGACTGGCAATTTAAAACTGAAAAATCCAATGTTGTTACGTTTCTCTTCCTATATCAAAGTAAATAATCATCAAGGATTTTGAAATTTCTATCATCATTCTCCAAGCAAAATCACTAATTTCCCTCTTCATTTGCTAAGCTTTCGAAAAGAAGAGGAGGGACCGGGAAGAAGAGGGGGATCGGGAATGAAGAGGGAGATCAGGAAGAAGAGGGAGGGAGAGATCGAGAAGAAGAGGGAGGGATCGTACCTGACCGATGATGGAGGAGTCCGACGGATCCTGATGTCTTCTGCGTCAAGGAGGGGAGGCCAAACCGCCATCGGGCTGGGGCACGCCGGGGAGATCGGGGGAGGGGTGGCACGCCGGGGAGAACGGGGGAAACGTCGCGGGGAGGGGCATGCCAGAGAGATCAGGGGGCACGCCGCGGGAGGGGCACGCCGGGGAGATCGGTGGGAGGGGGGAAGCTTAGGCGCGAGGGTTTTGGAGTGGAGGAGGGGGGAGGGGCACGCCGGGGAGATCGATCGGAGTTTTGGAGTGGAGGAGGGGGGGAGGGGAGCACGTCGGGGAAATGGATCAGTGTAGGATTTTGGAGCAGAGGAGGGGAGGGGGGTTTTGGAGCGGAGGACGATGGGAAGGGGCACACCGGGGAGATCGGCACGCCTGAGAGGATCGAGCTACGATTTTCGAGCAGAAGAGAGGAGGAGGTTTGGAGCAGAAGAGGGGGAGGAGGGGCAGTAGGGTTTTGAAGCGGAGGCGGCGGTGGGAGAGGGGAACCCGAGAGATCGAGGGCGGGCGGTGGGGAAGGGGTTTTACTTTTTTTTTTTTTTTTTTACCACGGCAACATGCCGTCGCAACAAAAAAAAAAAAAAAAAAAAAAAACTTTGGCGGGATATTAAAAAGCGTAGGCAGGATGCTTTAACTGATTTTTTACTGTAATAAAATATTATTTAAAAAAAATTATAAAAATTATAAATTATTTATCACAATCGATTGTCATTATAAAAATTATAAATTATTCATCACAATCTATTATTATTAAAAAAATTAAAAATTAAAATTTATTTATAAAAATAAATAATTTTTTTGTGATGATAAATAAGTGAGCAAATAGGTTCATCGTAAAAAAATTTTTTTTTTTGTAGCGCATGGCCAAAAAATAATGAAAAAAAAAAAAAAAAAGCCAATAAGGTACCATCCCATTTTTGTGACAAATTAATTGATAACATATCTGTACCATTCAAATTTTTATGCATAAATAGGAACATCAAACCCTAGCTCTCGCCTAAGCCTCCCCGTTTGGCCGCCGCTCGAAAAATCCCACCATATTGAGGAGTACTTTTTCAGAATAATACAAAAAAAAAAAATTTTTACCAAAATATATCAAAACGAAACTTATTTACCAAACTAATGCAAAAGGGAAAAACGCCATTTTGAATGGCGTTTTTTCCCCTTCCACGTCAGCCCCCATTTCCACGGTGGCATCGTCCGGAAAAAAAAAAAAAAAAAACATGAAGAAACGCCATTCAAAATGGCGTTTTCCAATTTTTCCACACAAAAATAAAGGAAAAAATCGTGAGAAAATGGAAAATTTTGTTTTTTAAAATTTGAAATTAGTAAATAAATTAAAATTTTAATTTGGATTGAAATTTAAAATATAAAGATTTTAATTTGTAATTCATTAAAAAAATCATAAGAAAAAAAAAATTATCATAGAAAATAAAAAAAAGAAAAGAAATATGAAAGAAATAAAAATTTGAAATTTAATTGAAAAACATCATTCGAAATATTTGTCTTAAAAATTTTTTTAAAAAAAATTTGAAGTAATCAAAGAAAAAGAATTTTAATTGAAAATTAAAAAGAAATAAAATTTTAAAGATTAATTGAAATAAAAATATTATTTCAAATTACTTTCCGAAATTAGAAATAATTTATTTTAAAAAAATTAAAAAAATTTTTAAAAATAGGGTTAAAAAATTTTATAAAAACATAAAGAATTGAAAAAAATAGAAATTATAATTGTAATTGAAGAACAAAGTTTATATTTTTAATTTTAAGAAATAAGAATTATAATTATAAATGAAATTAAAAATTATATTTTAAATAACTAAATTAATTTAAATATAAAAAGCCATTTTGAATGGAAAATTAGAAAATTTTGTATTTTAAAATTTTAAATTAGTAAATAAATTAAAATTTTAATTTTGATTGAAATTTAAAATATAAAGATTTGAATTTGTAATTCATTAAAAAAATTAATTTAGATTTTTTATTTCAAATTTTTTTTAAAAGATGTCAAAAAAAATCTTAAGAAATTAAAAAAAATTATCATAGAAAATAAAAAAAAGGAGAGAAAGAAATATGAAAGAAATGAAAATTTAAAATTTAATTGAAAAACATCATTCGGAATATTTGCCCTAAAAATTTTTAAAAAAAAATTTAAATAATCAAAGAAAAAGAATAATAATTGAAAATTAAAAAGAAATAAAATTTTAAAGATTAATTGAAATAAAAATATTATTTCAAATTACTTTCGGAAATAAAAATTAATTTATTTAAAAAAGATTCAAAAAATTTTTAAAAATAGGGTTAAAAAATTTTATAAAAACATAAAGAATTGAAAAAAATAGAAATTATAATTGTAATTGAAGAACAAAGTTTATAATTTTTAATTTTAAGAAATAAGAATTATAATTGTAAATGAAATTAAAAATTTTATTTTAAATAAGTAAATTAATTTGAATATAAATTTTTAAAAAATATTTTAAATAAAAAAAAATTATAAATTGAAAAAAAAATTATAAAAATTATAAATTAGATTAGAAAAATATATCATAAAAGAATAAAATTAAATTAAATTAATTATAATTTCTTTTTTAGGGTATTTTATAAATGTGACTTAAAAAAATTAAATTTGAATTAAATTTTGATAAAAAAAGAAATACATTAAAAAGTTTAAAAAAATGAGGAAAAGTTAAAAAGTTAAGAAGTGAAAATTTTTAAAAAGTCACAAAAAATAAGAATTATAAATTAAAAACTAAAAAAAAATTTTAATGTTTAATTGAAATAAAAATATTTTTTAAATATATTTTATAAAAATAAAATTAATTTAATTAAAAAAATTTTCAAATAAAATTTAAAAATGACCTAAAAAAATTTCATAAAAAGATAAAAAATTAAAAAAAAATAGAAATTGTAATTGTAATTGAAGAACAAAGTTTATAATTTTTAATTTTAAGAAATAAGAATTAAAATTATAATTGAAATTAAAAATAATATTTTAAATAACTAAATTAAATTAAACATTATTAATTTAAAAATATTTTAAATAAAGGAAAAAAATGGGAGGAAAATTTAATTTGAATTAAATTTTGATCAAAAAATAAATACAGTGTATAGTTAAAAAATAAGGAAAAATGTGAAAAAAAAAATTTGTAAATTGAACTTTAGAAAAAATAATATTTTTTTAATTAAAGGAAAAGAATACGTAATAGAATGCTAAAAAAAAAAATGGAAGAAAAATGAAATTATAATTTCAAATGATAACTATTTTAAAATAAATAAAAAAAGTATCATAAAAAAATAAAAAAATAATAATAAAATAAGAATTATAATTATAAATTTTAAAAAAAATTAATTTTAATTTAAATTAAAAATTATTATTTAAATTATTATTTTCATTACTTAATTTAATTTATTTTTATCTTTTTAGCATTCTATTACGTATTCCTTTTCTTTACTTAAAAATAGACTTATTTTTTCTAAAATTTAATTCAAAGAGCAACATTTGATATATTATTATTTACGTTATAATTTTTATAATCCTTTCAGCATAACATTTTTTCTCCTAATATTCTGAGACACGTTCAAGTATGTGTATCCATATGCACCAATCATAATATCCAATCATTTAAAATTAAATAATATAAAATGAAATCAACATTTAATATTATTCAATAGAATAAAAATGTCAAACGTACAAAAAAAAAATTACAACAAATATGAAAAAATACTAAATACAAATACAACAAAGACTAAGTCCCACAAGAACGTCGCGGCGCCCGTGATCGCCGTCGGATCATCTACGGACTGAGAGACCCGTTCAACTCTCTCATCTGGATACACGGATGGACGCCTCTCAAAAAAGTATCATACTCATGTGGCCAACTGGTACCCGGTGATGGCATCTGGGGATGTACGAAGAAGAAGACGCTGCCATCTGTAGATGAAAAGGCGGTGGCATCTGTGCAGCATCAAATGATGACATATGCGGTGATGGCATATGTGAAGCATATGGTGACAGCGTATAACTCATATCTGGCGCCCGAACTGCTCCATACCAAAGCGCACAGGTATGTGATCAACACCAATCGCCACCAATGTTCCGGAACCTGTTCTCTCCATCTCCCGCAGTATCTGAATCCGCTCGTCCTCATCAGTCGTAGATAAAGCACGACGAGCGTCCAACACGAGATCCGACATAGAATAAGTCTATAAAATAAAAATAGAACAGTTAGTATAAAACAATCAGTATAGTGTACAATATAAAACAAAAATATAACACAAATAACATGAAGTAATTTTCATAATCTTACCAAAAGACGTACAGTAGAACTCTCGCCGTCGTATCCAGAAACTGCATACTGAGACTGTCCAATGACTCGCACCGTAATGCTAAAAAACCAAGTCATGTAGTCATCAGTATATGAAGGGCCTCTCAAAATAGGATCACCATGAACAATGTGATCTCGACGTGCATCCCAAATATCGATGTACTGTGCATGTCTGACACGCCAGTCGATACGAGCTCTCCCTCGTCGATCAATACGATGAAGTCCCTGGCTGGTATCAAACTGCTCTGGGCCCACAACCAACCGAGACGGGACCCACCGTCAAGAGAGGCGGGGGCTGAGGACCGCCGTCGGGGTGCGGGGGCCCGCCGTGGCCATCGGGATGCGGGCCCACCGCAAGCCGGGGCCGAACCGACCATCGGGATGCGGGGCTCGCCGTCGGGAAGCGCGGCCCGCCGGCATAACATTTTCTCTCCTAATGTTCTAAGACACGTTCGAGTATGTGTATCCATATGCACAAATCATAATATCCAATCATTTAAAATTAAATAATATAAAATGAAATCAACATTTAATATTATTCAATAGAATCAAAATGTTAAATATATCAAAAAAAATAGTACAACAAAAATGTAAAAATACTAAATACAAATACAACAAAGACTAAGTCCCACAAGGACGTCGCGGCGCCCGTGGTCGCTTGGACCTTCTCAGGAAGGTCCTCGCCGGCTGCTCCTGCTGTGATGGCTCCTCTCCTATATCAGTGGAGGAGATCTGCTGATCATGCTGCTCAGGAATAACTGATGCTGTCGGATCATCTACGGACTGAGAGACCCGTTCAACTCTCTCATCTGGATACACGGATGGACCTGAAAAAAAAGTATCATACTCATGTGGCCAACTGGTACCCGGTGATGGCATCTGGGGGATGTAGGACGAAGAAGACGCTGCCATCTGTGGATGAAAAGGCGGTGGCATCTGTGCAGCATCGAATGATGACATATGTGGAATATGCGGTGATGGCATATGTGAAGCATATGGTGACGGCATATAACTCATATCTGGCGCCCGAACTGCTCTATACCAAGGCGCACAGGTATGTGGATCAACACCAATCGCCCCCAATGTTTCGGAACCTGTTCTCTCTATCTCCCGCAGTATCTGAATCCGCTCGTCCTCATCAGTCGTAGATAAAGCACGACGAGCGTCCAATACGAGTTCCGACACAGAATCAGTCTATAAAATAAAAATAGAACAGTTAGTATAAAACAATCAGTATAGTGTACAATATAAAATAAAAATATAACACAAATAACATGAAGTAATTTTCGTAATCTTACCAAAAGACGTACAGTAGAACTCTCACCCTCGTATCCAGAAACTGCATACTGAGACTGTCCAATGACTCGCACCGTAATACTAAAAAACCAAGCCATGTAGTCATCAGTATATGAACGGCCTCTCAAAATAGGATCACCATGAACAATGCGATCTCGACGTGCATCCCAAATATCGATGTACTGTGCATGTCTGATACGCTAGTCGATACGAGCTCTCCCTCGTCGATCAATACGATGAAGTCCCTGGCTGGTATCAAACTGCTCTGGGATGCCCTGAATCTGACCAAACTGGCGCAGGACACGATCGGGAAGATGCCACTCTACCACATCAAAATAAATAAGCGGCACCCTAGCAGTCCATATGTCGTGTCCAACTGTACACATCTGCGGCAGTATAGCCAATATCCCATCTGTATATGGCTCCCACAAAAATTGATATAATATAGTTAAAATAAAAAAAAATTAGTAAAAAATTATAATAGATTATGAATACTGTAAATTGATATTTGTAAAAAATTTAAAATTTACCCGTCTAGATGTATCAACTAATGTATCCAACTGGCACCTATAAACCCGTGCCACTCTTGTCGATACGTGATGAACGTTGAATGCAACGTTCCATCTGTTTCACAATGTACTAATATTAAATAAATTTAAAATAAAAAAAAAATTAAATAAAAAAAATAATATTTCGATACCTGTATCCCAATGGTCCGTCTAGTCTGAATGGAATATCAGGATCCTGCTGCTCTGATGGCATCTCGAGCAACTGTCGTCGTAATGGACTGATAGTCGGCATACGCTCCCATACCCAAATCTGCAAATTTCAAAAATTAAATAAATAATATATTTAATATAAAATATAATTAAATATTAAAAATAAAAAATTTTAATTCACATACCTGTAATAATACAAGATAACCGCCAATCTCGCTCTGATCAGCATAGGAACCCCGACACATAGCTCGATATAGACAAGCTAGTACTGCACTGCCCCAATTGAGTCGACGAGCGAAGTCTAAATCCTCTAATAATGACAAAAATATCAACTTCATCTTATTCGATGAAGTATCAGGTAACAGGACACCACCTAACAATCGCAGCACTTGACCCCTAACATACTGCTGCACCATCTCCTCCGGTGCATCATCCGCAATATGAAAATGACGATAACGATCATCCAAACACTCAATCCTGAGTCGTGAATGATCGAAAAAATGTGCGTCGGGCTCAAACCCTAACAATCGCAAGCACAAAGCCTGCCACTACGGAATGGTAAGTGCGGGATCAACTCCGGTAACTGGATCTCCATCAATTGGTAGTCCAGTAAGGATGCTGACATCCTGTAAACTGATGGTCGCCTCACCAAATGGAAGATGAAATGTGTGTGTCTCTGGACGCCATCTCTCAAGCAAAGCAGTAATAAGACCAACGTCCATCTGTATACGACCGATTCGATATACTCCATAAAATCCCAGATATCGTAAATAATCTAACACTCTATCTGGGATATCCTCTGTCCTCCAGAAATCTGCATCGGATCGTCGTAGACGAAGATGTCTGGACTCCTGCAATAAAATATAATAATTAGATAACGTATATGATTTTTAAAATAAAAATTTAAAGAGTAAAAAAGATTGTAATGCTTACGCCGCCATCTAAAATAGTCTGCGATCGATGATGCTCCTGCAATGTAAGAATACTGCTGTCTCGAGGACCGGGATATCGTGGATCGTAAGCCATAATACGCTGTCTCAAGCAATATTATCACAGATATATTAAAAAAATAAGACAATATATTTTAAAATACAATTGAAAAAATTTACATGATACATGCATCATATCATCAACAAATAGGTACAGATAGATCCTATCCCATTCGGGAATTGCATTAATTCTATAGATTAATTACATTAATCAAACGATACGCAAAAAGGACCGAAAGAAATTTCGACAGCATTTTTCCTTAGTTCTCCCCACACGACTCAAAATGTGTGAGGAGAACTAAAGAAAAATACTGTCCGAAATTTCTCTCGAACCCTCCGCATATCATTCGAATAATGTAATTATCTATAAAATTAAATGCAATTCCCAAACTGTCCAAACTGGACAATCAATTGACCAATGTATGTATTTTACGATATCCATATAAAAATATATATTTTATATATATTTTATACGAATAACGTAGAATATTATACATTGATCAATTGACGGATCTACGTTTTCATGAAATGCAATATATTTAAAAATTTAAAATACAATTGAATCTAATTAAATAAAGATAAAAATAAAAATAAATTAATGAGATAAAAAAAAACGAGCGTCGGAATCCATGGACCCCACCGTCATCGCAACCCATCGCATCGGAGCCATCACCACGCGGGCCCCGCCTTCAAGGCATGCGGCCCCACCGACCGTCTGGGCCCACCGCCGAGACGCAGGGCCCACCGTCAGGGCATGCGGCCCCACCGGGAGAGGCGGGGCCGAGGACCTCCGTCGGGGTGCGGGCCCGCCTTGGCCACCGGGGCGCGGGGCCCACCGTCGGCCGTCTGTGGCCAGCAACCGAAGAGAAGGGAGAGAGAGAAGAAGAGGGCGCGGGGCCGCCGCCGGGGGGGGCCCGCCACCGGCCGTCTGTGGCCGGCCAAGGAGAAGGGAGAGAGAGAGGAAGAGAGAGAGGAGGGGGCCGGGGTCCACCGGGATGCGGGGCCCGCCGCCAGGATGTGGGCCCCGCCGTCGGGAGGCGCGCCCCGCCGCCGGCCGTCTGTGGCCGGCGGCCAAGGAGAAGGGAGAGAGAGAGGAAGAGAGAGAGAGAGAGGAAGAGAGAGAGGAGGGGGCCGGGGGCCACCGTCGGGATGCGGGACCCGCCGCCGGGACGCGCGGCCCGCCGCCGGCCGTCTGTGGCTGGCGGCCAAGGAGAAGGGAGAGAGAGAGGAAGAGAGAGAGAGGAGGGGGCCGGGGGCCACCGCCAGGACGCGGGACCCGCCGCCGGGATGCGCGGCCCACCGCCGGCCGTCTGTGGCCGGCGGCCAAGGAGAAGGGAGAGAGAGAGAGAGGAAGAGAGAGAGAGGAAGAGAGAGAGGAGGGGGCCGGGGGCCACCGTCGGGACGCGGGACCCGCCGCCGGGACGCGCGGCCCGCCGTCGGGACGCGCGGCCCGCCGCCGGCCGTCTGTGGCCGGCGGCCAAGGAGAAGGGAGAGAGAGAGAGGAAGAGAGAGAGAAGAAGAGAGAGAGGAGGGGGTCGGGGGCCGCCATCGGGACGCGGGACCTGCCGCCGGGACGCGGGACCCGCCGCCGGGACGCGCGGCCCACCGCCGGCCGTCTGTGGCCGGCGGCCAAGGAGAAGGGAGAGAGAGAGAGGAAGAGAGAGAGAGGAAGAGAGAGAGGAGGGGGCCGGGGCCACCGTCGGGAAGCGGGACCCACAGCCGGGGCGCGCGGCCCGCCGCCGGGACGCGCGGCCCACCATCGGGACGGGCGGCCCGCCGCCGGGACGGGCGGCCCGCCGCCGGCAGTCTGTGGCCGGCGGCCATGGAGAAGGGAGAGAGAGAGGAAGAGAGAGAGAGGAGGGGGCCGGGAGCCACCGCCGGGATGCGCGGCCCGCCGCCTGGACGCGCGGCCCGCCGCCGGCCGTCTGTGGCCAGCAGCCACGGAGAAGGGAGAGAGAGAAGAAGAGAGAGAGAGGAGGGGCCCGGGAGCCACCGTCGGGACGCGCGGCCCGCCGCCGGCATGAGAAAAAGAGAGAGAGGGGAAGAGGGAGAGAGAAAGAGGAAGATGGAGAGAGAGGCGGGAAGAACTCACCGCCGCCGAGACCTCGCCGCCGTGCCGCCGTGCCGCCGTGCCGCCGGAGAGACGCCGGAGAAGATCAAGAAGGGAGAAGGGAGAAGGGAGAAGAGGAGAAGGAGAAGAGGGAAAAGGAAGAAGGAGAGGGGAAAAAGGGTCTGGGGAGGGGAAAACGCCATTCTCTATGGCGTTTTCTCTTTTTTTTTTTTTTTCTTTAATTATTATTTCTAATCTTTTAATAAATAAATTAAATTAAATAATAAAAATAATAATTTAAATGATAATTTTTAATTTAAATTAAAATTAAATTTTTTTAAAATTTATAATTATAATTTCTATTTTATTATTATTTTTTTCTTTTTTTTAAGATATTTTTTAATTTATTTTAAAATAGTTATCATTTGAAATTATAATTTCAGTTTTCTTTCATTTTTATATTTTTAGCATTCTATTACGTATTCTTTTCTTTTAATTAAAAAAATATTTTTTCATATTTTTTTCCATATTTTTTCTCATTTTTTAACTTTACACTGTATTTTTTTTTATCAAAATTTAATTCAAATTAAAATTTAAATTTTCCACCCATTTTTTTTTCTTCATTTAAATTATTTTTTTAAATAATAATGTTTAATTTAATTTAATTATTTAAAATATTACTTTTAATTTCAATTACAATTTTAATTCTTATTTCTTATTTTTTTAAGTCACATTGATAAAATACCCTAACAAAGAAATTGTAATTAATTTATTTTTATTTTATTCTTTTATGATATATTTTTTTCTAATCTAATTTATAATTTCTATATTTTTAAATTTTAATTTTAATTTTTTTTCATTTTTATCTTTTTGATATTCTATTAGTATTTTTTTTCTTTTATTTAAAATAATTTTTAAAAATTTATATTTAAATTAATTTTGTTATTTAAAATATAATTTTTAATTTCATTTACAATTATAATTCTTATTTCTTAAAATTAAAAATTATAAACTTTATTCTTCAATTACAATTATAATTTCTATTTTTTTTCAATTCTTTATATTTTTATAAAAATTTTTAACCCTATTTTTAAAAATTTTTGAATCTTTTTAAAAAAAAATATTTTTAATTTCTGAAAGTAATTTGAAATAATATTTTTATTTCAATTAATATTTAAAATTTTATTTCTTTTAAATTTTGAATTATAATTCTTGTTCTTTGATTATTTAAAAATTTCTATTTTTTTTCAATTCTTTATCTTTTTATGAAATTTTTTTAGGTCATTTTTAAATTTTATTTGAAAATTTTTTTAATTAAATTAATTTTATTCTTATAAAATATATTTAAAAAATATTTTTATTTCAATTAAACATTAAATTTTTTTTTTAGTTTTTAATTTATGATTGTTATTTTTGGTGACTTTTTAAAAATTTTCACTTTTTAACTTTTTAACTTTTCATCATTTTTTAACTTTTTAATGTATTTTTTTATCAAAATTTATTTCAAATTTACTTTTTTTAAGTCACATTTATAAAATACCCTAACAAAGAAATTGTAATTAATTTAATTTTATTTTATTCTTTTATGATATATTTTTTCTAATCTAATTTATAATTTCTATATTTTTAAATTTTAATTTTAATTTTTTTTTCATTTTTATCTTTTTGATATTCTATTAGTATTTTTTTTCTTTTATTTAAAATATTTTTTAAAAATTTATATTTAAATTTATTTAGTTATTTAAAATAAAATTTTTAATTTCATTTACAATTATAATTTTTATTTCTTAAAATTAAAAATTATAAACTTTGTTCTTCAATTACAATTATAATTTCTATTTTTTTCAATTCTTTATGTTTTTATAAAATTTTTTAACCCTCTTTTTAAAAATTTTTTGAATCTTTTTAAAATAAATTAATTTTAATTTCGGAAAGTATTTTGAAATAATATTTTTATTTCTTTCATATTTCTTTCTCTCCTTTTTTTTATTTTCTATGATAATTTTTTTTAATTTCTTAAGATTTTTTTTTGACATCTTTTAAAAAAAATTTGAAATAAAAAATCTAAATTAATTTTTTTAATGAATTACAAATTCAAATCTTTATATTTTAAATTTCAATCAAAATTAAAATTTTAATTTATTTACTAATTTAAAATTTTAAAAAACAAAATTTTCTAATTTTTCATTCAAAATGGCGTTTTATATTTAAATTAATTTAGTTATTTAAAATATAATTTTTAATTTCATTTATAATTATAATTATTATTTCTTAAAATTATAAATATAAACTTTGTTCTTCAATTACAATTATAATTTCTATTTTTTTCAATTCTTTATGTTTTTATAAAATTTTTTATCCCTATTTTTAAAAATTTTTTTAATTTTTTTAAAATAAATTATTTCTAATTTCGGAAAGTAATTTGAAATAATATTTTTATTTCAATTAATCTTTAAAATTTTATTTCTTTTTAATTTTCAATTAAAATTCTTTTTCTTTGATTACTTCAAATTTTTTTTAAAAAAAATTTTAAGACAAATATTTCGAATGATGTTTTTCAATTAAATTTCAAATTTTTATTTTTTTCATATTTCTTTCTCTTTTTTTTATTTTCTATGATAATTTTTTTTTTCTTATAATTTTTTTAATGAATTACAAATTAAAATCTTTATATTTTAAATTTCAATCCAAATTAAAATTTTAATTTATTTACTAATTTCAAATTTTAAAAAATAAAATTTTCCATTTTTTCATGATTTTTTACTTTATTTTTGGGTGGGAAAATTTGAAAATGCCATTATGAATGGCGTTTTTAAAAACGCCATTCAAAATGGCGTTTTTAACACGACGTTTCCTCATATTTTTTTTTTTTGCGAACAATGCCATCGTGGAAATGGGGGCTGACGTGGAAGGAGAAGAAATACGATTCAAAATGACGTTTTTTTCTTTTGCATTAGTTTGATAAATAAATTTTGTTTTGATATATTTTGGTAAAAAAGTTTTTTTTTTATATTATTTTGAAAAAGTACTCCCATATTGAGACTCCTGAGCACGGAAAACACGGAGGAAAAATCGGAGAAAACATGGGAAAACTAACAAAAATAAAGAAAATTACGGAAAAGACTGCACATTTGAGTTATACGAGTCCTTTCCGTACTGAAATTTGCGGAGTCCGAGTCTTAGTGTGAAGAGGATTCTGTTCTCTTCCATGGCATAAGTAATTGGCTTGGAGAGATAGCTGGGCGCTTAGAGGGTACGTCGGAGGGAACTATTGATTAGCTGCGATGTCCCTCAACAATTGGGCCGCCCTTCCTCCCGAGCTACAGGCTCTCATACTCGGCCGTCTGGAGGTAGCCGACTACCTCCGGTTCGGTGCCGTCTGCCGCTCATGGTGTTCGACCGTGGCCCAGAGGCCTTGCCTGCCGAAGCCACAGATCCCATGGCTGATGCTTTCCGATAGCACGAGCGATCCCGACACCCGCCGCTTCTTCAGCCGCCTGGACCAGAAGATGTACAAAATCCACCTCCTGGAGATCCACGGTCGCTTGTGCATCGGATCCTCCGAGGGGTGGCTGATCACCGTCGACGAGCTCTCGGAGCTGCACGCTCTCAATCCACTCACCGGGGCATCCTTGGCCCTCCCATCCGTCGCCACGTTCTTCGATGTCGCCGGTGTCGTCCGTGACTCCGACGGCCGCATCACCGATTATGTCATCGGCTATGATAACCTGGGGGAGGTGCCGCATGAAGTGGAGCACATGCGTGTGTACTACTATTTGAAGGCAATCCTCGACCCCTCTTCTGCAGCCGTGGCGGTCATCCTCGGAGAATTCAACGATCTGTCATTCGCGCACGCTGGGGACGAGTCATGGACCGCGCTCCAGCCACCACTTCCGCAGATCTTCTGTGACATCATCTTTCGCAGGGGGCTGCTCCACGCTGTGGCCATCAGCGGGGCACTCGTAGTTTTCGATCTCGATGCCCCGCGGCTCGCCGGTGGTAGTGACATGTGTAGAACGTCCACGTTCGCAAAAGTGGGAGGGCTGCTGCTTCAATCAAAATACCTGGTGGAGTCACCGGATGGTAAGGATCTATTTCATCGATGACTACAGAGATGGATACGAAATGATGGATACGAAATGGATCAGCAAATCATCCGTGATATCGGAGTGCTCAATTTGACAGATGGAAATTTCCAGCCCTATGATTTTCACTCGATCGATTCTGAGTGAAATTGGCCGCCACAGATCTAGTTCACGCCGGTTCCTTTCTCAAGTATGTCCACCACAAGTTCCAAGCCATGGTGGAGGCTCTACTGGATGATCAACATGGCATGGTTAACTGTTGATTCATTACCTCCAATTTTATTAGAGTTTCTATTAATCATTAGTTTCAATAGCGCTACTAATCAGATTCTTGTTAAATTAGATTACATCTTTGATTCCACATATTATACCCTTTTTAGTGAAAAGGTAATGATATTTTTGTCTTTTTCTCAAAGAGAGAATGTGTGGTTTTAGATCGAGGAAAAGAGGCTTACATAAATTGTGGTAGAAAGAATTTTGTTTGGATCGCTTTATAAGACAAACCATTTATTATTTTAATTTTTAATTTTTTAAATAAAATTATTATTTTTTATTTTTTTTATTATTATTTAATTTAATTGGTGTTTGCTCTGCAGCTCATTTGATCTATACTTTTATATATAGTTGTTAAAATAGATTCTTTAATATCATTCTTTATTTCTGTTGGAGCAACGCGCACCGGATTGGATCGATCTGGGCTTGTGATCTAATATCTAGTTTCTTTGAGACAATTCACCAAACACATTGCAGGCATAAATAAACAAAGACAAAGAATCAAGATTTACGTGGTTCGGCACAAAAGGCCTACATCCACGGGGAGGAGGAGCAATCCACTATAAATCCGTCCCAAAAAATAGGTACAATATAAGGTATAAAATACCTTTTTTCGAATCCCACAAGAAGGCAACAATATATCGAATAGAAGGCAACCAAGATCCAAAAGGATCAACCAATCTCAGCCTCGGCAATAGATCAAGATAAAAAACAATACCTGAGATGAAGATACCTTCCTCAACCCTCGGCAAAAAATCAAGATGATACCTCTTTACCAGCTGTAGCAGCACAAGGTGTCCGTGAAACCGAGAAAGAAGAAGACAGGTAGATCACCACCCGAAGACCGATAGAAAGAAGCCAGAAAGCACCTGCACACGAGGCACAGCCGAGAGATCGGCCAGAGAACAGAACCCGCGCACAAGGCACAGCCGAGAGATCGGCCAGAGATTAGAGCAGGCGCACAAGAGATGACACAGGCCAGAGAACAGATCCCGCGCACAAGAGGCACAGGTGAGAGGTCGACTCACAGGTGAGAGGTCGACCCGAGAACAAAACCTGCGCACACGAGAAAGCAAGGAAAAATCCCGCACAAGAAGCCCTAGAAATTTCTCTGCCCGCTCTTCCCTCTGTTCCTCCTAGAAAGGATGCCAGTGGCCTCTTTATAAAGGAAGAAAACCTTCTCAAAAATAGAGTTTCAATCGGTGTAGAATTCCTTGATATCACGGGAGACGGAAAAAGGAAATAAGATTTGGAGCCAAATATAACAATCCTCCTCCTTGCGACAAATATTGTACCTTTATATCATATGAAAAAATTTATAGCCTCCTCCTCACCACAAGCCCCGCAGGGCATTACCAAATATTTATTCCAATCAAGTTCAGGAAATTCCTGAACTTAATTGTAGGGATTGGTTTAGTGAACATGTCAGCTGGATTATGGACAGTGTATATTTTCTGAAGTCTGACATCACCTTTCTCTACTAGGTCTCTGATGAAGTGATATCTGACATCTACATGTTTTGTGCGTTCATGATACATCTGGTCTCTGGCAAGGTGCAAAGCACTCTGACTGTCACAATGAATGTCTAAACAATCCTGTTTGAGATCCAAATCCTGTACTAATCCTTTTAACCAAATAGTTTCCTTTGCTGCCTCTGTCAATGCCATATATTCTGCTTCAGTGGTAGATAAAGCAACTGTAGACTGCAAAGTAGCCTTCCAACTGACTGCACATCCAGAAAGAGTAAACACATATCCTGTCAAAGATCTTCTCCTGTCCAAGTCACAAGCATAATCTGAATCACAAAATCCTGTAACTTTGCAATTACTCTGTGTAGAGAATATCAATCCCAATTTAGAAGTGCCTTTCAGATATCTAAGTATCCATTTCACAACTGACCAGTGAGCCTTTCCAGGTTTATCCATATATCTGCTTACTACACTTACTGCCTGTGAAATATCAGGTCGAGTACAGACCATCGCGTACATGATGCTGCCAACTGCGCTCGCATATGGCACTCTAGACATATATCTCTCCTCATCCTCAGTCTGAGGAGAGTCTCTGGCAGAAAGTCTAAAATGACTGGCAAAGGGGGTAGTGACAGGCTTGACTGTAGACATACCAAATCTGTCCAAGACTTTTTCAATATAACTATGCTGAGTAAGGAAGAGTCTACCTGACTGTCTGTCACGAATAATCTCCATCCCAAGTATCTTCTTTGCCGGTCCAAGGTCCTTCATATCAAATGCAGTACTGAGCTCGGCTTTCAGTTTCTGGATGATTGTCATATCTTTGGCTGCAATTAGCATATCATCTACATATAATAACAAATAACAAAAGGACCCATCTGAAAGCTGCTGGTGATACACACAACTGTCATATGGAGATCTACTGTATCCATGGTCAACCATAAATCTGTCAAATTTGCGATACCACTGTCTTGGAGACTGCTTGAGATCATATAATGATCTCTTGAGTAGGCATACATGATCTTCTTTATTTGGAATCTCAAAACCAGATGGTTGTTGCATATAGATCTGTTCCTCTAAATCACCGTGAAGAAAGACTGTCTTAACATCTAGTTGTTCCAGCTCCAGATTTTGAGAAACAACAAAAGCAAGTAACACCCAGATAGATGAGTGTTTGACTACAGGAGAAAATACCTCCTTGTAATCAATACCCTCTCATTGACTGTATCCCTTTGCTACCAACCTGGCCTTATATCTTAAGTCTTGGGGAGTGGCTCCTTCTTTTCTTTTGAAGATCCATTTGCAGCCAATTGCCTTTTCACCTTTTGGTAATTTGATTAACTCCCAAGTCTGATTTTTTTCTAGAGACTGAAGTTCTTCAACCATAGCCATGATCCATTCATCAGCTCGTGAACTACTAATGGCCTCCTGAAATGTGGTCGGCTCATCACCAATGGTGTCTGCAACACTCAGAGCATAATAGACTAACTCAGCACAAGCAGAATCCTCAAAACCATACCTTTGAGGTGCTCTGATCTGACGCTTTGGTCTGTGAGTGGCAATACTCTCAATCTGATCCTGATCTTGTAATGTCACCTCCTCCTGAGTCTGAATCTGTGCATCTGTTTGTTGTTGTTGTGATTTAACAGTCTGATCAATGTCTACAATCTTCCTATCCTGCTGACCCCGATCCTGATCACTTTGAGAAGAATTAGGCTGTTGCTGCCTTGAATCAATGGCTGTCTCATGGAATGTCACATCTCTGCTGACTAGAAATCCTTGAGATCCAGGTTCTGTGCACCATAATCTGTAGCCTTTTACCCCATATGCATATCCAATAAATATGCACTTTTTAGCCCGAGGGTTCAACTTCCCATCTTTTACATATGCATAAGCAGGGCACCCAAAGATTCTGAGTTTTGAATAGTCTGCAGGTCTTCCTGTCCACATCTCTTCGGGAGTTTTCATACTTAATGCTGATGCTGGAGATCGGTTTATAACATAGCAGGCTGTGTGAGCAGTCTCTGCCCAAAAATCTCTACTTAACCCTGAACTAGATAGCATAGATCTGACTCTCTCTAATAGTGTCCGGTTCATGCGTTCTGCTACACCATTCTGTTGAGGTGTATCCACTGTTGTTCTATGTCTAATAATGCCTTCTGTCTTGCAAAAGTCATCAAATTCTGTAGAACAAAATTCTAAACCATTATCAGTCCGAAAAGTTTTTACCTTCCTTTCAGTTTGCCTCTCGACCATAGACTTCCACCATTTGAATGTTTCAAATACATCACTCTTATTTTTAATGGTGTATATCCAGACTTTTCGAGAGTAATCATCAATAAAAGTGAGTATATATCTTGATCCACCCTTGGATATAATTGGGGTAGGTCCCCATAGGTCAGAATGAATATAGTCTAATATACCAGTTGTCTTGTGCACGCCTGTAGTGAAGCTGACTCTGTGTTGTTTTCCAAATATGCAGTGCTCACAGAATCCAAGTACACCAATCTTCTGACCTCTCAGCAGACCACGTCTGCTCAGCTCTTGTAGACCTCTGTCTGAAATGTGTCCTAGTCTCTGGTGCCATAAGTGTGTCAACTGCTCAAGAGAAGATTGTACTGCTGATGCCTGACCAACAACTGTACTGCCATCCAAGTAATAAAGGGTTCCACTTAATTTACCTTTTAATAAAGTTAATACCCCTTTATTGATAGTAATAGATCCTCTACCCCATCTGCCCTCATATCCTGCTCTGTCAAAGGCATGTATTGAGAGAAGGTTCTTTTTTAATTTAGGAACATATCTAACATCATCCAATATCACCATGGTATTTGAATTTGATTTAATTTGAATTGTTCCAATACCTTCTATATTACAGATACCATCATCTCCAAGAAGAACAGTACCACCTTCACAAGATCTAAAGGAAGAGAACCATTCCTTGTGAGGTGTCATATGGAAAGATGCTCCAGAGTCCACTATCCAAGTGTCAGTATGACTAACACTGCAGGCAGCTGTGAATACTGCATCATCCGATATACTGCTATGACTTCCTGAAGAAACTGCAATTGATGCTGTATCAGAGATTGTTCCTTTATCCTTTTGTTCCTTTTCCCTTTTAGATTGTAGAAGTCTACAATCAAATTTCCAGTGACCTGGCTTTTTGCAGTAGTGATAAATATCTGATCTTTTAGGCCTAGACTTTGATCTATTTTTGGACTTACTCCTACCTTGTCCACTCTTTTTTTGTTCATCTCTACCTCTAACAACAAGACCTTGAGCTGAAGTCTGAGCCTGCTGCTGAAGCTGTACTTTTAATCTAAGTTCATTGGATAACAAAGTAGCTTCTACTTCTTCTAGACTTATTGTTTCTCTTCCATAAAGCATAGTAGTGGTAATATGCTCAAATGACTTGGGCAAAGAGTAAATTAGAATCAAAGCCTTATCTTCTTCATCTACATCGACACCAACATTTACTAAATCTAGCAGGAGCTTATTATACTCATCCAAGTGATCTTTAAGTGAAGTTCCTTCTGTCATACGAAATGTGTATAATTTTTCCCTCAAATATAATCTATTGGTCAGAGATTTTGCCATGTATAAACTGTCTAGTTTTTCCCATACACTTTTGGCTGTGTCTAGTTCCACAACATTACGAAGGACTTTATCACTTAAACCTGAAAACAAGGTTCCTAGGGCTCTCTCATTCATCTCTTCTTTAACAGCTTCATTATCTCCCGAAATTGAATCTATACCCTTAAGGGCTTTTGCAACACCTTCTTTAACTAACAGATATTTCATCCTTACCTTCCATAGTGAAAAATCTCCCGTGCCATCAAAGACAGCCACGTCATGCCTGACGGTGGTGGAGTGAGAGACAGATACAGGATCATTAGCCATTGAGAAACTTGATTTCTTGTCACCAGCCATCCAAGTGCTCTGATACCAATTGTTGGAGCAACGCGCACTGGATTGGATCGATCTGGGCTTGTGATCTAATATCTAATTTCTTTGAGACAATTCACCAAACACATTGCAGGCATAAATAAACAAAGACAAAGAATCAAGATTTACGTGGTTCGGCACAAAAGGCCTACATCCACGGGGAGGAGGAGCAATCCACTATAAATCCATCCCAAAAAATAGGTACAATATAAGGTATAAAATATCTTTTTCCGAATCCCACAAGAAGGCAACAATATATCGAATAGAAGGCAACCAAGATCCAAAAGGATCAACCAATCTCAGCCTCGGCAATAGATCAAGATAAAAAATAATACCTGAGATGAAGATACCTTCCTCAACCCTTGGCAAAAAATCAAGATGATACCTCTTTACCAGCTGTAGCAGCACAAGGTGTCCGTGAAACCGAGAAAGAAGAAGACAGGTAGATCACCACCCGAAGGCCGACAGAAAGAAGCCAGAAAGCACCTGCACACGAGGCACAGCCGAGAGATCGGCCAGAGAACAGAACCCGCGCACAAGGCACAGCCGAGAGATCGGCCAGAGATTAGAGCAGGCGCACAAGAGATGACACAGGCCAGAGAACAGATCCCGCGCACAAGAGGCACAGGTGAGAGGTCGACTCACAGGTGAGAGGTCGACTCACAGGTGAGAGGTCGACCCGAGAACAAAACCTGCGCACACGAGAAAGCAAGGAAAAATCCCGCACAAGAAGCCCTAGAAATTTCTCCGCCCGCTCTTCCCTCTATTCCTCCTAGAAAGGATGCCAGTGGCCTCTTTATAAAGGAAGAAAACCTTCTCAAAAATAGAGTTTCAATCGGTGTAGAATTTCTTGATATCACGGGAGACGGAAAAAGGAAATAAGATTTGGAGCCAAATATAACAATTTCATATTTTTTTAATTACTCTTATTGCTATCATTGTCGTCATTATGGATGGATCAGCGGAAGGAGGGGCAAAATATGTAATCTTTTCGTGAATAGAAATTTTAGCAATCAGCCACATAGGAAAAGTGGCTGCTTCAATAATTGATAATACTAATTAAACAAAATTAAAAAATTAAATTAACAAATAAATAATTTTTTCATATATCTAACTTAGACGCTTCACTCTACAATTACACTTATATATATGCTTACCAAAGATTCCAAATCATGTCCTTGGCCACGTCAATCCTTTGCCCCTTCCTTTAGATATTCCTTCCCGTTGGTTCCAACCAACATGTGCTAGTCTATTCACATTTTCTCTAACAGGCATTCCAAACAATTATAAAAAGCACTTTAAACAATTATTTCTAGCTTCAAAATTACTTTAGTAGTAGCTGTATCATCATTTGAATCAGGGGTTAAAGTATCGTTACAAGTACCTATGCCTTGTCCATGTGGTTCCACTTCAACTAATATAGTATGATACTACTTTGGCCCACCATGCATTTTTTGGTCACAATACATGGAAATAGAGATGAAATACCATGTATTAGGATGACATTGGCATGAGAAGTATAATGATACCATAATGGTTTGCCGTACCATCTCTTATTGTCTAGTATCAAGCATACCGTGCCGATACTAGCTGGTACCGAATCAATATGGTGTCCTGTATCATACTGATATTGGATATACTTTTCGGTATCATACAAAATCATGTATCAATATTGTAATAGAATGACATCACTATGGGATCTGATGTCAAGACAAAAAACCTTAGATATAAGTAATGCTTCTCCCGCCAGGTGTTCTTTCTATTCTACCACATTAGTCTTCTATTATTTGAGATTGAAACTCAGCTACAGTCATCAGTTAGATCTGAGATGAGGCGAAGCATTTGGAGATTCATCCGTTGCTCTGCAATATTTGAAGGTTTCCTCATCATGCCACCACTATGTTTGTTCAGGAGGCGAACAATGCATACTCATATTAGAATGGCGTATAGCTTGCTTGTATCAAAAAAAAAAAAGAAAAGAAAAAAAAAGAAGAAAATGGAAGGAGAGGGCAAAAGCGAGGTTGTTGTCCCAGGTCTTGAAATATGAATTGACTATAATGCCCCTATGCTTTGAAAGTACCATATCTTATTCTTTAAATATCTGAGCTCTTGGATTGATGGAGCACTGGTTATTTACCATCTCATTGAGATTAGATGAATACAGAAGTTACAAATATTTTATTTATTTATTTATTTTTGAAACCAGCTATATAAGGTGAATCAAATTATAAAAATGATGTGGGATCTTAGCAACAGACCCCCAAACGTCATTACCAACATGCTCAGCCATGAAAGATGCAACATAATCAGTCTTACAATTTTTCTTCTCATAAGTATGTTTGATCAAACAATTGAAACACTGCACAATGAGCCTTCGAGCATCAGCCAATAGGGAAAAATGAGTTTTAGTAGGCTTAGAGTCACAAAAAAAATATGCAATCATTGTCTTGGACAAGACTTAAAATCCTCCTCCAAAATAAATATCAGTCTGCAAGCTAAAAATAATGTATACCAAGTTTTTCTAAGCTGCTCTCAACTCAATATAAAATACCATAGAGTCAAATAATGGGAATTCTCCCATAGCAAAGCCAACTCCATAGCCCTCTCTCCTTAAGAAGACCTACATTTGGCTGTAGTTTTTCCCACTTGATTATTAGTTTAAAGAAAATAAAAAAAATAGAATATACTCTGCTAGCAAGGGAGCAAATATTTGCTTTTTGGAGCTTGAGAGAATTTTTATCGATAAAAAATATAAAAAAGAATAAGGCCAACAGCTGAATTTCTAATTATGAAGAAAATATATCAAATGATAGTATTTGATGTGTATTACTCGCACCTCTCTCTCTCTCTCTTAATTATTCACACTTCTCTTTTGAAAGAGCCCAATCAGACCACACATGTGGTAGGTCAGTAGGTCGCGCCATTAACTCCATCTCCCACATCCGCGGTTCGAGTCCATAGAAATCGATTAAATAAGAGGATTAATTTTTTCGAAACCCGAACATCTGTGGTGGGGTGGCATGCGGGTGTTGGGGGTGACGTACTCACCTGATCCACTTGGACAATGTTCCTCTAGTGGGTTGGGGCCCCTTACGGTCACCTCCAGGGAGGGACTGAGCCATCTTTATTGTCATCCCGCATCAAACATTCTCTTAATAGATTGGGGTGGTATACGGACCCTCTGAGTATGGGTGGTGCAGGGGGTGATGTACTCACCTAATCCATTTGGACATGGTGGGGAGAGGCTAAGCCATCTTTGCTGTCATCCCGCATCGAACATTCATCTAGCAGGTTGGAGGCCCTCATGGTCACGCCTGGAGAGGGATTGAGCCATTTTTGTTGTCGTCTCGCATCAAATATTCCTCTAACGGATTGGAGTGGTATATAGATCCTCTGGATATGGGTGGTGCTGGGGATGACGTACTCATCTGATCCATTTGGACATGGTAGGGAGGGGCTGAGCCATCTTTATTATCACCTCACATGAAACATTCCTCTAGCGGGTTGGGAGCCCTCATGGTCACGTCCAGAGAGGGGCTGAGGCATTTTTATCATTGCCCCATATCGAATGTTCCTCTAATGGGTTGGGGTCCTCATAGTTATGCCCAGAGGGGTAGCTACCCCTAACCCATTTTTTTCTCCCAAAAAATAGAAAAAAAAGCCCAATCAAAATGTTCTGCAAGCTTTATGCTCCCACCATCTGTCCCCAAGATGGACCAACATGATTTCTTTAATCTTCGTTATTAGCTTGAATATGTGTCTCAAGCATATTTTATGCAGTCAAAAAAATATTTTTTTTTTCTTTCTGACTTTATATGGATCATAGTAGGATGACTGTGAGTTTGAAAAAGGACAGGCTCGCTTGATTCTCCAGCATATCAAAGAGCGACTCAAATGGATGGTCTAGGGACAAGCATCATTCGAAGAAACGACCGATAGGTGATGGTGATTAGGTGAAAGGTGATGGTGATTAGGTGGTGTGGGGAAGAGTGATAGGAGTAGGTAATGTGTCGGGATGGGAGAAATCAACCGTATGCCACTGCTTGCAGGGGCAAAGATGTTGTGATGCATGTAAAGCCAGT